>NC_079168.1:44697932-44942932 GCF_947568905.1 Ostrea edulis | reverse complement strand
TATTTTCCTGTAATTCATATGCTCATAAATTCTAGTAATATTTTTCGATAATTCTTTAATAACTTGTAACCTAGAATCATTAAAGCTTCCAAACATCGATCGACCAATTGATTAGACAATGAACAATTTGGATCAAACCCGCACTTACAGCAATGAAGCCCGTTTTATTGTTTACACCCGCCAGGTACAGGTATACAGATATACATGTACATCCCATTTTGCATCTGTGTAAACAATAGCTTTCACACTTGTCGCTCCATTGACCACAGATCGCCGCTCCAACGAGTAGATATCGTCGTTACAAATCTTCTAATTTTGTTGCTTTTATTTATTTTTGCCAAATTATTGGGGCGGCGACCACCACCCCTGCACTGTGACCTATAATTTAGAAGACGATATAGCCATATATGGCTTAACCCTTGGGGGTGGGGGGGGGGGGTGAGTCCTAGAATCAACAAACTTTGTCAATTTTTGCATCTGTATACAAAATATAAATTGTAGCCTAAAATCAGGTCATTAAAACTTTTAAAATGGTAAGTATTTAAAACAAGAAGCCCATGGACCATATCACTCAACTGAGTCACCTTGGACCATATTAAAAGATTTTCCCTATATATTCGATGTAAAACTTTAATCCCTATTGTGGCCCCAACCTACCCCCGTCGGACATTATTTTTACAGACTTGAATCTGCACTATGTCAGGAAGCTTTCATGTAAATGTAAACTTTTCTGGCTCAGTGGTTCTTGAGAAGAAGAGTTTTAAAAATTGTTACTCTATATCAGGTGAGCTAAAAACAACAACAATGTTTTAAGGGAGGTAATCCCTACATATGTTAGAGAGTAATGAAGTAACATTGTTTAATGATCATTGTATAAAAACACCTTTTTTCTTCATAAAATGTAGCTACAAAACAAATTGGCATGACTACTTATTTTGTTTCTAACATTAATGATATAAATATATGCAGTTTTGTATAGTTACAAAATTTGCAAAGACGTACATATACTTATGATTGTGACGGTTTTGAAGTCCCTGCTCAGTTCGAACTGAATTTTTTCCACTCTCTCTCTCTCTCTCTCTCTCTCTCTCTCTCTCTCTCTCTCTCATTACAAAGCATCTTACAAAATATCAAAGTCAAAAGGAAAGTATATTCCAATTAATCTACGTGCACCTAGCCACAAAGTAAAGAGAGCTTTCGATCTCCATTCTCTGGCCTCTGTTTTCTTGATTTTTTGACAAAGAACTGCACTAAAAAAAAAAAGAAGAAAGAAATTTATCACGATTATATACATACACGTATCAACACTTTGCCGCGAGTTACGACCCTTTGCGGGGTCAGTTGGTGAAAAACCAAGTTTTCATTGTTTACCTTACCAAATGTCTGACGTTAAATTAAATTACTGTTAATTTTACCTAATTTTCAAGCTTTCATAGAATGTCTGGGGCATTATTGTAATTGACGGTTATTGATGGAAAAATAACTACTGTCAAATCTACAGATAAGAAAATCTATGGGAAAATACGATATGGCTGACAAAGGACGTAACGTGCGCAAAGTGTTGACTGTGACGTAGAATGACGCGACCTGCGTCACAAAGCAATCGATGTCACAATAAATACAACGTCATAACAACTCTGTTGTCAATGTATCAAGGCAGGCTTGGGTAAAGCAGTCGTTTTACTTCTCTCCGTTTTGATTATTGTATACAATGGCCAGTGCATCGGAGGTAAGTCATCTGACTTTAATTCCTTTCTTCCCATAACCCGTCACATTTCTCAAGAGAGATGTAGTGGATCACACATCCTAGACTTGAAAAGGTCTAGAGTGGTTCGCTTTTGTGTTGGGCTAAAACCTAACAATTACTTCCCAAAACTAAGTTGCCAACATCATACAAATAACCAGATGTTATCAAAATACGCGTACGTTCTTAAAACCTATGGTGTTACTTTTTAAATTACAGATTTCTGTGCAGTTAAGAGAAAGCTTGAAAAATGGGACTTTGACCCTGAGAGATCTTGACAACAAGGTAAGACAAATAATATAATTGTCAAAAATGTGAATTTCAAAGTCAGTTCAGCTGCAAAGGATCCGCAACTATATTCTCAAACTATTTTCATTGCAGAAAAGGGGGTCGTCCAGAAGCAAGAGAAGACGCGGTAAGAAGGAAGATAAGGGGACGGCATCAAATGTAAGGGATTCAGGGAGTGCGGGTCAGGAATTACTGACACAGGAAGGTGCGCAAGAAATGAGAAAAAACTGTCGGAGGTCCTCCAAGTATCCAAAACGAAGTATCGAGCTAAAGAACAGTGACATATCCGACAGTCAAAACAGCCAAGACGCTGAAATGGTATGAAAAATAAAACATTCATAATTGACTATTCCATTATTTTTTCTCTCTCTAGATTTGTCCAACTTGTATAAGTAAAAGGTATTATAATTTCTTTATAGATAGTGTGCAGTCTGCTGGACGTCATCATTGACGAAGCTTACAGACACTGCGCTGCTATTGAACATAGGTGATTACAGGTTTACAATAACCACGTCATCAATGTGGTCCTTATATTTATTGAATTAGATATCATTCAGTCGAGTTACACTGATCTGAATAGTTACATGTATTATCCTTTACAGTATCACTAAAGACCATGCTGACGCCTTGGTTGTTGGACTGATGTCAGCCTTTAATGAGACAACAATAGTCAAATGTAAGGCACTCCAACAACAAACAAGACAAATACAAGAGGTAAGACGTTAAACAACATTTAGACAAGGTGGTATATTAATATGCATGTCTTTACAAAAATTAAGGCATGAACGCTTGGAGGTGATAATGAGCTAAGGTAAATAGAATTTGTATCCTACATATAATGATGTTCAAAATGTACTTAAAAATGTGTTTTCAAATGGCAGTTGATGCTCAGCGCAGCAGAAGAAACTCTGGCTGACCTGTTTATTATTGCAGCTCATGGTGGTTTGCCGGTGTAAGTATATCTTCTATAATTCAGTAGTACAAATAAAGTGTTGCATATACAACATGTACCATAGAAACATGTATTCCCTTTGAAAATCATAGAAGACCACATTTAGGTCAAATATCAGGGAAAATTGGGTAACAACCTGTTTTAAACCAATATAAATTTAATTGACTCCATGGTAATGTGTAAAATTCTGTCGTGGACTATCTATTTGGAGGATTAAAATAAGAACAGCCTACTTAAAAATTTAAAATTCGCACTTCTTTGAGAGATTGTGCCTCTGCTTCCTGTAAGGAAGTTTGGGGACAGGTTCAGTACGCCTTCTCGTGCCAGGAGCTTTTCGTCCTAACAATTTCACACACACACGGAGAGAGAGAGAGAGAGAGAGAGAGAGAGAGAGAGAGTATTAATTTGAGTTTTCCTATCAGGTATCCAATTTTTCATTCCATTTCAAAACCACTCTGACAAAGAAGTAACATAATAGAATATATCTAACACGGAGAACAGAGTTCACTCTTACCTTGTTCCTCATAGACAGGTTTAATTAATTAACCATCGTTTTAATTAGTCGATTTTTACTTATTTTATTTCTCTGATTAACTGTTTTCAGAATTACGATATGATGACAATTCTCTACTAGTTCTATATTTATACTATTCTATGATATATTATACTATGCTATACATGTACTATTAAGGACACTTGATACAAACAATAAAAAATGAATAAATAGGTTGATATATATATATATATATATATATATATATATATATATATATATATATATAGGCTTAGTTTTGATGTAATGAGTACAAATATAGAATTCCTCTAAAAAAAAAAATAAGGGACTGGCAAAGTTTCTGTATTGTTCAAAAGTTGAATATATTGCACATCCCCAAACATCTTTATACATATTATTGAAAAATGAAGGTAATAAATTACATTCCTTATGTTAAATTGTATTCACTTTACTTACAAAACATGAATTTAGTTGGGTTTTTTTCAATTTTGAAAAAGAGTTTGTTAGTAGCAAGTCTTTGTAATTTGTACAGCCCTGCCAAAAACTGTTGCGATACAACAAACTTTCCTCCAAAGAAGTTTGAAGAAGCTCAATATTCACTGAGAAAAGTGGCGCAACAGGTATAAACAAATAAAAAGGTGTAGAAAAGTTGTATATTCCAAATTCATAGATTATTGCGATTTATCAAATATTAGTAATATCTTTTATGAATATTACTAGAATTTGATGGAGGAATACCTTTTATCTTGTAGGCAATGTTTGACAGTGGTGAAGAGATTGTAGAGAACACATTTTCACAGGATGACAGCAATTATAGGTGATTTCATTATTCACAAATTTAAACCTACGTACAGTATATTATAGATAGATAGATAGATAGATAGATCATTGAAGTTTTGACTTTTTCAGGTTGGACAGTCTTGAGAAGCACGGCATTGACAGTAATGAACTATTGGTAGGTATACACGACGGTTATATGTGTAAAAAATGTATCTCAATTCTCTGTTCTGAAAAAAGTGTGAAAGAAGTTTTTTTTTTTATTAACATCTTTCGTGGACAGGTAGATGAAAATGAGGAGCCTCCGAGAGGATGGAGAAAATACATTTGCTGTATCAGCCCCCCAAAAAGTCAGGTGCGCATTAATTCATACCCTCGGGTACATGATCAGTGGTTTTCTTGTAGTCAGTTCCATTGAGTTTAATATCTGACAAATTTCTTGTTTTTGTTTCAGCAAAAGAAAGAAAAGACCGGCTTTCTCTCACGACTGCGCCATATGTTCAAATGTTGCTGAGTCCACCCATCACGAAATGAAATGTTTAAATCTGTCGAGTTAATTAAGCAATGATTCATACACCTAGTTTATGAAAAATGCAACTTTCTATGATGTAATTGACAATAAAATTTCCAATCAATTTTCATATAGCATTAATTTTACTTCGTGATCGAGTCTTAAAACAGTCTGTTTGAATTCCCATGGGCACGAATTGTGCTCCTTTATTAGATGACCTGTTTTTATATTCTTATGAAGCAAAAATTATTCAAAGGCTTCCAAATGAGAAGAAAAATCCCTTGCCGTGGCCTTCAACTCGACATTCAGATATATCGACAACGTTTTATCTATGAACAATGCTCAAGACAACACACTCTTCTTCATCTGCCTCACATTTGGATATTTTATTGAACATAGATGTTAACGGCAAACTAACAACTCAACTTTGTGACAAACGGGATGATTTCAGCTTCTCCGTCGTCAACTTCCAATTAATATCCAGCAATACTCCATTATCACCTGCACATGTTGTGTATGTCTTTCAACTGATTCGATACGCAAGATCTTATTCTGCGTATGATTATTATACCCCATGCAACGAAGTTGCGAAGGGTATAATGTTTTTGACCAGTCTGTCAGTCCCCTCTCCCCCACCCCCTTTTTTTCAGCGCAGCTCCTCTCAGACCGCCCAACAGAATTTCGTGAAACTTTGTAGTTAATAAGGACACACTGTGTAGATGTGCATATTCCCAGGAAATTTTTATTCAATATTTTTTCTGGCAGTTATGCCCTGTTTGAATTTAGAATTTTGAGCCCGTCTTTCCTGTTCTTGTGAGCGCAACTCCTCCGAGACCGCTCAACAGAATTTCGTGAAACTTTGTAGTCAATAAGGACATACTGTGTAGATGTGCATATTCCCAGAAAATTCTGATTCAATAATTTTTGTAGGAATTATGCCACTATATTGCATAGCTTCATCATTCATCATGTGAGGCATTGTCAAGCAATGTTGGAGGGTGGGGTATGTGAGCTTGCTTACCGCTGCTTTCATTCCATTTTTTTTAAATCGAGGCAGGCCACTGACAAGTAAGTTGATGTTTCCGGGGGTTTTAACAGTCGGTTTATTTATTTATTTTATTTTTTGCTTCATATCCCGTCAAGAATTTCTCACCCATGTGGAGGCGTCACCAGTTGTAGGTGAAGTACCACAAATCTATACCTATGCTTCGCGTCCAGGGCCGTAACAGTGAGTGTTCTTTATCGTGTCAACCCCTGCCGTGACACGAGACCTGTTTTGAAGGTCATACAGGAAAGACCCATGATCTCACTTTTAAATGCAGAGCGTTTGGCGAAGGGGCAATCACTACATGTGTTAACGTCTTAGGTTTGACGCGGTCATGGCATTAGCGGATCTCGAACTCACGACCTCTCGGTTACGATTCATTTATTGAAAATTTTTACGTCCCTTTCGAGAATCTTTCACTCATGTGGATACGTCATCATTGCCGGTGAAGGGCTGCAAAATTTAGGTCTATGCTCGGCGCTTACGGTCTTTGAGCAGGGAGGGATCTTTATCGTGCCACACCTGCTGTGACACGGGACCTCGGTTTATGCGATCTCACTCGAAGGACCGCCCCATTTAGTCGCCTCTTACGACAAGCAAGGGGTACTGAGGACCTATTCTAACCTGGAACCCCACGGGATCCTGGTTACAAAGCGAACGCTCTACCACTGAGCTACCGCGACATACCGTTTAAGTCAGCATTTCGCAAATTCTATGGTCGTTATAACGATCTAGTTTGCCAACACAAGCTGTTATTTGGTCAAATGCTGTCTGGCGTATTTCATACCAACTGTTAGGCCGTTCTTTACACTGATTTTGACTACGGATTACTCAGTTTACCTGACCAAAATATAGGGCTCATTACTCCTCCTAGTCACCTGATTCCACCTCTGGGATGTCCAGTGTCCGTGGTTGCCCAATTCTTAATTTTGAAATAGCTTGTGAACACTAATCTCATATATGGCTAATCTGATAGATTTAATACTTTGTACAATACTTTAACGCTTCTCCTCCTATATGGCTTATCGGAGTTCATTATGTAAGGGTTAATGTACGAGTATCGCTCCATTGCTTTTAAGGAATGGAGTGATACGAGTACATTGACCCACTTAAAGGACACATCTCGTGTTTTCAAAGTATACAGAATTATATGCATTTTGTCTTCCTTATGCTTATAGAAATTAATTGTAATAGTTCGTTCACTGAAGTATTGCGATAATTTGCCACAATACGGACTTAAATCTAAGCCCCGATTTCAAAAAGCCTAGTTAATTAGATAGGTAGTCACGTGGTACAGTGACGTCATATGCGACCTTCGTCGATCAATTGTTGTAATAGTAGTGTTAGATATTTTTAAAAACTCGAGTTTTAGGGGCCTAATTTATTTACCATGGATAACATTTATTTCGATGTTGACAAATTCCCCGAGTCTTATATCTTTTAGCCACCAATGCGAGAAAAGCGAGTATGAAATCTGCATAAATTTGCGAGTAAATAATGTTTACATGGGATCACTGTCTAAACACTATTTGGTAATGCCATTTCTGTAAACAACTGTAATTAGCGCTGTTGCTTTTCTAAAATAAACAGTGCAATTATTATAAAATTTATTTTTGGAGAAGTTAGATAGGCCTAAATTATAATACGATTATGTAGCATTGACAACTAAGCCTACTGTCACGGGTGCATTTCGGGGGAAAAAATAGAATAAAAATGATCAAACTTATTGTGAAAATCACAATACTTTTAAATTATTTTATTCAAGCAATTTTATTAATCATTATATTTTGTTATCTACACGTTGTTACTTAGGAAGTGGGAGCGCGGCGTGCTGTTGTTGTAAACACGTACGCGTTCCTTTAAAAAAAAAAAAATGAAAGCATTATAATTCAATTCAAAGTTGGGAAATATCATATTTTATTATTTATAATTGAAAGTTCTATTATCTTTTATCTTTAAATTTCTTTTTTTAAAACTACCAGTTGGTAGGCACTGCAAGCAAAGTTCTGCCTATATGTTGTTACAAGGTGAAGGTCAGTTGGTGCGAGTGTGTATTGAATTTGAGAGCAGAACGGAATGCATATGCGGTAGGCCTATATGTAACAGTGCGAAGCTTCGATAGAACCATTTTCTCGCAGTTTATATACGTCTTTGTCCAAGAGCTTGTTTGAAAAAGTACAGGGACAAATTCTACTGGGGTTTTTTTATGGCAAAGTCGTTGTGCCGACAAAAAATATTCACGTCTTGTCCCTCATACCTTCCTTCGAAAATTGAAAAAAACACAGTCCAAATCATCTCTCCTGACAGCAAGTACACCCTTAAACGGCACAAAACACCCCAATGCAGTGCTATTTACAAGCCGTTAATGTGATAATTGTTTGTTTGTCAATTAAATCTAATCTGTTTATGAAATGGCTAACAACTGTTTTCAAATCTTCTCGCTCGAGGTCGCATATGACGTCACAGGTAATGGCGCGTAAAATATCGAAGAAATTATGCATATCGCAAGATTTGAATTTCATCGCTATCAAACTCGAAAACTACGCAAACTGTTTCTTTTAAAACACATGTAAAGTAGTTTTAGGCATGAAATGAATTAATTTTGCTGAAAAAATTAAAAAGTTTAAAAACATGCGATGTGTCCTTTAATATCCACTGTAAACATTAATAAAAACTAAATTTTAATTTAATTTTAATCATGTCTCACGTTTTTCATTCTTTTGTTGCATGCATTTATATCTACTTGTATAAAGGTTGACCTACTTTCCGAACTCTCCATTCCTGAAAAATAATGGAGTCACCGTCATGATCGTGTGCAGGATTGGACAAAACAAGATGGCAGACGGCATTTCCAAACAAAGGTAGGCTCTTAAAACTCTTCATTTTACCGACTTATTAGACGACGAATTTATGAATTTAAAACACTGCCTGGCCAGGGAGGCATCATTAAGTTGATTGGTTGTTGGAATTCTTACTCATGTACACGTACAACTCTAAATTCATTGATCGAAGTTGACGATGTTGCCTCGATAGAATTCGAAGCGGGCGAAGATGTTTCTGATCATGTTTTCATGCATTTTAAGAAAGATACTTTCGGTAAAATAGACTCTGCACATATCTTTTAATGAAAACTTGAACCAGTGTATGCGATTTGTCCCTTAAATTGCCTTGGTTAGATAGATATCTTGACTTGAACATTTGCTAATGTGCAGGATTGGACTATGGTTGTTTCCACGGTAAATGTGCCGGATTGGACCTCGATTTTGGTTCAGGATTGGACCCTTTCTTAAATACATGCATTTTTTTTTCTTACAGATCCAGTCAGGAGCGGACTTCCTTAAGCTTAAAAGTTGCAAGTGAATGAAGTGTGTTCTATTTTATGTCTCCTAATAAAACCATGGTTTTGACAAACCTAAAAGAGCACGTGGAGCAAGGAACTATCAGTAAGCCGGAAGAGCCAGCTCGAAAATCTTTACGTGTTTGAGAATTGCACCGCGCACATGAATCTAAAGTTCTGTCACACGTTAGAAGGAGCCTTGTTGTCGAAGATCAACATGTTGAAAAGTCTTCATTTTGCAGAAGCAAATACATTTATATTGTATATACACATGTAGACCATGTTCGATTCCCAACCACTTAACATTTGTGATATCTGCATGGAATTATGAAAACTGAGCATGGTTTGACGTATAATAATCTCTTCAGGCATGATGGTTTACATTTCACAAAGCTGTTCAATGACAATAAAGACAATAAGATGTTGAGGTGTTCATGTTTTCAATACTTAATGATCTGTCCACATGCACTTGTGCCTTTCATATGTATGCTTCTGCTGGAACCAGTTTTGATTGTTAAAGCGGGATTTATTATCTTTTGAAAAAAAATTCCCTATCATTTTAATTCTAATAATCTTGAGTGCATATGTCGTGCAAGATATCGAGGCCAACTCACTTACAAGGATAATTACTTACGGTAGAAAATATCAGCATTTAAAACCTTTCGTTTCTTGTAATTACATTGAATTCAACCTTGGAGTGCATATACTGATGAAAGCAAATAAAAAGGATATTTTCTCAGAAATTCGCAATATGACTCCTGTAGCTGAAATATGAACCTAAATGAAAAGCAGTTTTGTCCATGGTGTTTTTTCTTTTTCAATATTTGCTGCTCAGATGAGAGGTTACTCTTCAATACAATTTTTTCACTAGTTGTTATCAGTTCAATACAAACGCAATAACATTGAAATATATTTAATAACACGTAAAACTTAGGTTCAATGAAATGACAAATCAACATGTGTAAAATGCAATGTAAAAGATTAGTAGTATTTCTGTAAAACAAAGCATAATACCGTAAAAATAATCGTTTCACAATGTACATAAACGAATATATAAAACGGCTGCCATGGTATACATGTATGTATGCACCTCGTGTATTCAGAAAACAATGTATTTTTTACTTCGAGTTTCTTTTATAATGGGCAAAAGCGTGTGTTGCACTGGTCACAAACGAAGACAATTTTTCTGACTGATGTTTCCTTTATACATGCCTACGCAATTCAGAATTGGTCTTGAATTCCTCACCACAAATTTGCACATTCGAAGTGTACCCATCTCATGGAATGAAGTTCTAGGGCTTGATACCTGAAACAAAGGAGAAAATCTATATAACAGAGTTTGGAATTAGGGAATATGTAAGCGGGTTAATTGAATTCAGGAAACGTCGAATTTATATTGTTACAGAGGATTCTAAAATAATGATAATTTCTCACGTGTTTTATAGGTCAAAATGGCCTTATATATCATGGATACGAACAGTCAACGTTACATCTGTCGTAAGCAAAGATTGGTGATTCATGTATATATCTGTTATATTGGTTCATTTTGAAGGAGATAGCGAATGAATATTTTACAGTAGCAGTTGTCGTCGTTGGGAACTTAAACGACGATGTAATTTGATAACAGTAAAAAAAAAATTCAAAATACACCATGGTCATGTTGGAAATGTCTGAGAATCTAATAAGCTACATTAATCAAACTAAAATATGATAAAGTGGAGTCGAGATTCGAAAATATAAAGGATTTTGAAAATAAAGATAAAAAGAGGGTCCAATCCTGAACCAAAATTGAGGTCCAATCCGGCACGTTTATTGTGGAAACGACCATAGTCCAATCCTGCACATTAGCAAATGTTCAAGTCAAGATATCTATTTAACCAAGGCAATTTAATGGACAAATCGCATACACTGGTTCGAGTTTTCATCAAAAGATATGTGCAGAGTCTATTTTACCGAAAGTATCTTTCTTAAAATGCATGAAAACATGATTAGAAACATCTTCGCCCGCTTCGAATTCTATCGAGGCAACATCGTCAACTTCGATCAATGAATTTAGAGTTGTACGTGTACATGAGTAAGAATTCCAACAACCAATCAACTTAATGATGCCTCCCTGGCCAGGCAGTGTTTTAAATTCATAAATTCGTCGTCTAATAAGTCGGTAAAATGAAGAGTTTTAAGAGCCTACCTTTGTTTGGAAATGCCGTCTGCCATCTTGTTTTGTCCAATCCTGCACACGATCATGACAGTGGGAGTGTTCGAACAAAAGAATGACGTTATAGGTGGATTTTAAGTCTATGTTCCTGCCCATGCTTCCCCCTCCATACCATGCAGTACATTAAGTGGAGGAGGTTTCATTTGGTGCACTTCCAATTTGGGGAGCTGAGAGATATTTGTTTTTCATAAAAACAATCTCTACGGTAGTTTAAATACTATGAGACCTAGAATCATCAAACTTTTTCAGCTGATATATTTTGGGAAATGGGTGGGTCGCACTTTAAAGTTAGGTCACGAATTGTGACCTTTGATTACGATGATATGGCCAAATATGTTAAAATCCTGTGCGACTCGTAACTGGACAATTATTTGGTCTAGAATTATCAAACTTGGTCAGTTAATGCATCTTAAGAAGGTGTGGCGCGCCCTAAATCAAAGTCACTGTAGGAACGTCGGCAAGTATTTGACATTGGGGAGGCGAACTGAATATTGAAAGGAGGGGAGGGGTTTATCTAACTTTAAATTAATCCCCGAGGCTCCATTTTTTAAAAATTGAAATGCAAGAATATGTGTGACGAAAGGTAAAATAAAATCTCAACAAGTTGTTTTAGACGTTGAATTTTAACTAATTTTCAATATTTTCCTGTAATTCATATGCTCATAAATTCTAGTAATATTTTTCGATAATTCTTTAATAACTTGTAACCTAGAATCATTAAAGCTTCTAAACATCGATCGACCAATTAATTAGACAATGGACAATATGTAGCAAACCCACGCTTACAGCAATGAAGCCCCTTTTATTGTTTACACCCGCCAAGTACAGGTATACAGATATACATGTACATTTCATTTTACATCTGTGTAAACAATAGCTTTCACACTTGTCGCTCCATTGACCACAGATCGCCGTTATACTCGGCGCTCCAACGAGTAGATATCGATCGTCGTTACAAATCTTTTAATTTTGTATTTTGTTTTTATTTATTTATTTTTGCCAAATTATTGGGGCGGCGACCACCACCCCTTTGCCGATGCCCTTGCACTGTGACTTGTAATTTAGAAGATGATATGGCCATATATGGCTTAACCCTTGGGGGTGGGGGGTGGGGATTGAGTCCTTGAATCAAAAAACTTTTTCAGCGTGTGCATCTGTATACAAAATGTAAATTGTAGCCTAAAATCAGGTCATTAAAACTTTTAAAATGGTAAGTATTTAAAACAGGAAGCCCATGGACCATATTGCTCACCTAAGTCACCTTGGACCATATTAAAAGATTTTCCCTATATATTCGATGTAAAACTTTAATCCCTATTGTGGCCCCAACCTACCTCCGTGTGGCATGTTACAGACTTCAATCGGCACTATGTCAGGAAGCTTTCATGTAAATGTAAACTTTTCTGGCTCAGTGGTTCTTGAGAAGAAGAGTTTTAAAAATTGTTACTCTATATCAGGTGAGCTAAAAACAGCAACATTGTTTTAAGGGAGGTAATCCCTACATATGTTAGAGAGTAATGAAGTAACATTGTTTAATGATCATTGTATAAAAACACCTTTTTTCTTCATAAAATGTAGCTATAAAACAAATTGACATGACTACTTATTTTGTTTCTAACATTAATGATATAAATATATGCAGTTTTGTATGGTTACAGTGACAATCATAAGTATAGGTACTATACTTATGATTGTGATGCTTTTGTTGAAGTCACAGCTCAGCTTGAACTGAATTTTTTCAACTCTCTCTCTCTCTCTCTCTCTCTCTCTCTCTCTCATTACAAAGCGTCTTACAAAATATCAAAGTCAAAAGGAAAGTATTCCAATCTACATGCCACACAGTAAAGAGAGCTTTCGATTTCCATTCTCTGGCCTCTGTTTTCTTGATTTTTTGACAAAGAACTGCACTAAAAAAAATAAAAATTATCACGATCATATACATACACGTATCAACACTTCGCCGCGAGTTACGACCCTTTGCGGGGTCAATTGGTGATCGAAAACCAAGTTTTCATTGTTTACCTTACCAAATGTATGACGTTAAATTAAATTACTGTTAATTTTACCTAATTTTCAAGCTTTCATAGAATGTCTGGGGCATTCTTGTAATTGACGGTTATTGATGGAAAAATAACTACTGTCAAATCTACAGATGAGAAATTCTATGGGAAAATACGATATGGCTGACAAGGGACGTAACGTGCGCAAAGTGTTGACTGTGACGTAGAATGACGCGACCTGCGTCACAAAGCATCCGATATCACAATATATACAACGTCATAACAACTCTGTTGTCAATGTTTCAAGGCAGGCTTGGGTAAAGCAGTCGTTTTACTTCTCTCCGTTTTGATTATTGTATACAATGGCCAGTGCATCGGAGGTAAGTCATCTGACTTTAATTCCTTTCTTCCCATAACCCATCACATTTCTCAAGAGAGATGTAGTGGATCACACATCCTAGACTTGAAAAGGTCTAGAGTGGTTCGCTTTTGTGTTGGGCTAAAACCTAACAATTACTTCCCAAAACTAAGTTACCAACATCACACAAATAACCAGACGTAATCAAAATACGGGTACGTTCTTAAAACCTATGGTGTTACTTTTTAAATTACAGATTTCTGTGCAGTTAAGAGAAAGCTTGAAAAATGGGACTTTGACCCTGAGAGATCTTGACAACAAGGTAAGACAAATAATATAATTGTCAAAAATGTGAATTTCAAAGTCAGTTCAGCTGCAAAGGATTCGCAACTATATTCTCAAACTATTTTCATTGCAGAAAAGGGGGTCGTCCAGAAGCAAGAGAAGACGCGGTAAGAAGGAAGATAAGGGGACGGCATCAAATGTAAGGGATTCAGGGAGTGCGGGTCAGGAATTACTGACACAGGAAGGTGCGCAAGAAATGAGAAAAAACTGTCGGAGGTCCTCCAAGTATCCAAAACGAAGTATCGAGCTAAAGAACAGTGACATATCCGACAGTCAGAACAGCCAAGACGCTGAAATGGTATGAAAAATAAAATATTCATGATTGACTGTTCCATTATTTTTTTCTCTCAAGATTTGTCCAATTTGTATAAGTAAAAGGTATTATAATTTCTCTATAGATAGTGTGCAGTCTGCTGGACGTCATCATTGACGAAGCTTACAGACACTGTGCTGCTATTGAACATAGGTAATTACAGGTTTACAATAACCACGTCATCAATGTGGTCCTTATATTTATTGAATTAGGTATCATTCAGTCGAGTTACACTGATCTGAATAGTCACATGTATTATCCTTTTCAGTATCACTAAAGACCATGCTGACGCCTTGGTTGTTGGACTGATGTCAGCCTTTAATGAGACAACAATAGTCAAATGTAAGGCACTCCAACAACAAACAAGACAAATACAAGAGGTAAGACGTTAAACAACATGTAGACAAGGTGGTATATTAATATGCATGTCTTTACAAAAATTAAGGCATGAACGCTTGGAGGTGATAATGAGCTAAGGTAAATAGAATTTGTATCCTACATATAATGATGTTCAAAATGTACTTAAAAATGTGTTTTCAAATGGCAGTTGATGCTCAGCGCAGCAGAAGAAACTCTGGCTGACCTGTTTATTATTGCAGCTCATGGTGGTTTGCCTGTGTAAGTATATCTTCTATAATTCAGTAGTACAAATGAAGTGTTGCATATACAACATATACCACAGAAAATTGTATTCCTTTTGAAAATCATAGAAGACCACATTTAGGTCAAATATCAGGGAAAATTAGGTAACAACGTGTTTTAAACCAATATATATTTAATTGACTCCATGGTAATGTGTGGAACTCTGTCGTTGACTATCTATTTGGAGGATTGTTCAAAAGTTGAATATATTGCACATCCCTAAACAGCTCTATACAAATTATTGAAAAATCAATGGAATAAATTACATTCCAAATGCATGTTAAATTGTATTAATTTTTCTTACAAAACATGAATTTAATTGTTTTTGTTGTTGTTGTTTTGGGTTTTTTAAAATCAATTTTGAAAAAGAGTTTGTTAGTAGCAAGTGTCGTTAAAGCGTCTTTGTAATTTGTACAGCCCTGCCAAAAACTGTTGCGATACAACAAACTTTCCCCCAAAGGAGTTTGAAGAAGCTCAATATTCACTGAGAAAAGTGGCACAACAGGTAAAAGTGTAAAAAAGTTGTATATTCCAAATTCATAGATTATTGCGATTTATCAAATATTAGTACATATAATATCTTTTATGAATATTACTAGAATTTGATCGAGGAATACTTTTTATCACGTAGGCAATGTTTGACAGTGGTGAAGAGATTGTAGAGAACCCATTTTCACAGGACGACAGCAATTATAGGTGATTTCATTATTCACAAATTTAAACCTACGTACAGTATATTATAGATAGATAAATAGATAGATAGATAGATAAATAGATATATAGATAGATAGATAGATAGATAGATCATTGAAGTTTTGACTTTTTCAGGTTGGACAGTCTTGAAAATCAAGGCATTGACAGTAATGAACTATTGGTAGGTATACACGACGGTTATAAGTGTAAAAAATGTATCTCAATTCTCTGTTCTGAAAAAAGTGTGATAGAATTTTTTTTTTATTAACATCTTTCATGGACAGGTGGATGAAAATGAGGAGCCTCCGAGAGGATGGAGAAAATACATTTGCTGTATCAGCCCCCCCAAAAGTCAGGTGCGCATTAATTTATGCCCTTGGGTACATGATTAGAGGCTTTGTTGTCGTCAGTTCCAGTGAGTTTAATATCTGACAAATTTTTTGTTTTTGTTTCAGCAAAAGAAAGAAAAGACCGGCTTTCTCTCACGGCTACGCCATATGTTCAAATGTTGCTGAGTCCACCCATCACGAAATGAAATGTTTAAATTTATTGAGTTAATTAAGCAATGATTCATACTACTAGTTTATGAAAAATGTAAATTTCTATAATGTAATTGACAATAAAATGTCCATTCTATTTTCATATAGCATTAATTTTATCTGGTGATCAGGTCTTCCAACAGTCTGTTTGAATTTCCATAGGCACGAACTGTGCTTCTTTATTAGCTGACCTGCCACACCTTCATTTCAACATTTAGATATATCAACAACGTTTTGTCTGTGAACAAAGCTCATTTTCATTCATGTATCGATTCAATATATCCCAGTGAACTGGAAATAAACGACAAAACAGTCTTCCACATCTGCTTCGTACTTGAATATTTTATTGAACATAGATGTTAACGGCAAACTAACAACTAATTTTATGACAAACGGGATGATTTCAGCTTCTCTGTCGTCAACTTCCCATATTTATCCAGCAATACTCCATTATCACCTGCACATGTTGTGTAGGTCTTTATGCAGCGTATGATTATTTTTTGAAGTCGAGGCAGGCCACTGACAAGCATGTTGTTGATGTTACAGGGGTTTTAAAAGTCATCCAATTTTTGTACCGTCACGACCCGTCGACGAGAATTTTTCACTCATACTGAGACGTCACTAGTTGTAGGTGAAGTACCACATTTAGACCTATTATAGGTCATATCCGAAAGATCCATGATTCTCACTTCTAAATGCCGAGCTTTTGGCAAAGGAGCAACCACTACCTATGTTAAAGTTTTAGGTTTGACACGGCCATGGCATGAGCGGGGTTCGAACTCACGACCTCCCGGTTACGATTGATTGAATATTTTTTACGTCCCTTTGGAGAATCTTTCACTCATATGGAAACGTCACCATTGCCGGTGAAGGGCTGCAAAATATAGGCCTATGCTTGGCGCTTACGGCCTTTGAGCAGGGAGGGATCTATATGTACCACCTGCTGTGACACGGGACCTCGGTTTTTTGCGGCGTCGCTGTGCAAATACGCAGTGAATCATCTGTTATATTTGTTTGATTCTGTTCAAATTATAAACGTACATTACTTTCATTATAGATTGCAATAAAAAAATGAACAACACGAAACTTAATTTTTGACATTTATTGTTCATGTATTTTGTATCTCGCATTCAGAATATGTTAGTTGCTAGGCTTTTAAGAGAAAGGTGTATGAAGACTTTTATAGATCCTTTCAAATTTACAAATTTCAATTGGTTACGGACTCTACTATTTGGGGGGGGGGGGGGGGGGTAAAATCTTAATCCTAAACATGAAAATATTATAAAACTAAACTCACGTACAGTGTTGCATGACTCAGGTTTTTTTTTCTCTTTGAGTTATAGAACATCAAGACAATGATTTTAGACTGAAATACGACAAAATTAATAAGGCAGATATTACTTTTATTAGTAATAACGAAAGTGGGATGATCAATGAAAAAATATGTAACATGTCACTGCATGTATGCCGTGACATAAATATTACATTTTTATTAACTTTTTACACGATCTCAAACATTCAAACACCAAAATGATTTGTGAAAAAACCTCTACGTTCTGATGACTTGCATAAAAAAGGAAGAATATTTTACCATAATTTCATTAGAAAAAAAAATGCAACAACATAATGCTCCAGAAATGACTTGTTAGAGAACATACATAATAACGTGGTTTTAAAAATGCTTCCTATATTGTATTTCACCGTTAAAATTACTAACTGAACCAAACATATAATAACTTCATAATTAATAACGCATCAGTTTACAGCGCATATAATTCATAATCTACATTGAATAATTTAAAGAATTAATTACTCCGATAAACTTTTATGAAAATATCGGGTTTATCGCTCGAATGGCTTTAATTTCAACAAATAACAACAACGGAATAAATTCAATAAACACAAATAATACAAATAAACTCACATTGTCGCTTTTATTGTCGCTTACTAAATTTAGGCCGAAATGACAAGACCCCGAAGAAACTTTAGGCAACTTGTATCGCAACACGTCATTACGCTCAGGTTTACAGCGGATAAATCACTGCTATTATTATCCGTAATATCACGGTTACGTACTGATTTTGGGCAGTTTTCACTTATCTTTTTGTTTTATTTTTAATTGTTTCTATATGTCCTCCTATCTTAAGTCCCCATAGTGTAGTGGACACATGGGACGCTAAATTACATAAACTCAAATAATTGAAGATATCTTTTAATTAGATGAAAATTATAAGAACATGTCCTAGACAATTAATTTGATGCGCATAACAATTCAATTAAAAATCTCTGCAAATGATTATTGATATCTTCAAATCTGAATTATTGCGCCCATCAATTGAATTGTTGATAGCATTAATATGCTTGATGCACGCAATAATTGTTTTAGCGAGAACCATTATTTGATGAGAGATATCTTCACCATTCAACATATCCACAACTGATAATGAAGTTGCGCCCTAATTTCTTTTACAAAATAGTTGTAAATGATAAAAAATATCTTCAATTAAAAAAGAAATAGATCATCAAAGCGTTATACCAAACTCCAAATAAAACTTTGCGAGCAATAATTCCACCACATTGATGCGCACAACAATTCAATTATTGCGCGCAATATTTCAGTTGATGCGCGTATCAAGTCTATTATTGACTGCAATAATTCAATTGATGTGCGGACACCATAGAGAGTGTTCGAAATGACCAATGGTCGATCAAACTTGGTCCACATCATCCACAGGTGAAGGGGATTCAAGTTTGTTCAAATGAAGGGTCATGTCCCCGTCAAAGGGGAGATAATAACGAAAATGCAAAAATAGGGTGGGGTCATTTAAAAATCTTCATCTCAAGAACCATTGGGTTAGAAAGTTCAAAGCATGAAAGCTTCCTGACATAGTGCAGATTAAAGTTTGTTCAAATCATATCTCCCAGGGGTATGGTGGGGCCACAATAGAGGATCAAGGTTTTACATTCGAGTATATAATGTTCTTCTCAAGAACCACTGGATCAGTAAAGTTGAAATTTACATGAAAGCTTCCTGACATAGAGTAATAATCCAAGTTTGTGCAATTCATAGTCCCTAGGGGTAGAATGGGGCCACAATAGGGAATCAAAGTGTTATATGCTGATATATAGGAAAACTCCTTAAAAATATCTCTTGAACTATTTAAGCTTGGGCTTTCATATTTTGTATATACATATTTTACGGAAAGCTATTTCATGTGATGCAATGGTGTGTGAACTTGACCTGTAAGTTTGACCTACTTTTGATAAAAATCTGACATATATAAATTATGTCCTAACTGAACTATTTGAGGTAAATCTTTCATATCTTGTATTTATATTTCTTATGGCAAGGCCTTTCATTCATATCATGACCTTTGATCTTGTGATATTGAACTCGGAGTTTGACCTACTTTTAAGAAAACATAACCTATTAAAGATAGTTGGAACTATTTTAGATGGAGCTTTCATATTTTGTATATGAATTCTTTATGGCAAGATCTTGTACACTATAGTGTTTGATCTTTTCACCATGGAGTTTGACCTACTTTTTAAAAAATTCCTGACCTATTTAATATCTTCTGAACTATTTAAGGTATAGCTTTCATATTTTGTATATATATTTTTTTATGACCAGACCTTACTATTTTGCGAACCTTGACTTTAGAGTTGGACCTACTTTTTAAAGCTTTTATATTCTGTTTATAGATTCTTTATGGCAAGACCTTGATATATTTTGGTGTTTGATCTTGTGACCTTGACCTGGAAGTTTGACATACTTTTGATAAAAATCTTTTTAATTTAATATATCCTGAACTATTTAAGATATAGCTTTATATTCTGTATATAGATTCCTTATGGAAAGGTCTTCATATCATACCATGATCTATGACGTACCTTGTTTGATCTTATCCAGAACAGCATGATCATGTTAGTCATATTGATGTTGCGGCATCTGTGTTATGTGAATTCATTTTTGGTTATGTTGTTATCTTTGGGTCCACAACATTTTTCATGAGATTGATAAAAAAAAAAATCTTTCAAAAATCTTTCAAAAATCCCAACAGCTGAACAATGGCAATTAAGGCCAATGTGAGTGATGCGGCCCATGGCCCTCTTGTTTTTTGTTTTTGTTTTTTAAATATATTGCTTTAAGATAATGATAAAAGGGTCATGATATCAAGTATCATAAAATCATGTGACGTGCAAATTTACCCCTTCCCCCCTAAAATGATACATTACATGATCACTGTTCGTTATCTTCACCTTCCTTACAATAATTAAATGTGAATATACTTTCAATAGCATTATGAGAGTATTCATATGTGAAGAGCATGAAATGAACATTTTTTCTGCATAAGACACAGGGGCTCGTCACGAATTGACCCTCTCTATTCTATATTTACATGTAAATATAGAATAGACGATGTCAAATTTTATTAAGACAAAAATTTCGTGACGAGCCCCTGTGCATAAGATAATATCAACCCATTGAAAACAAACAATATCTTAAATATCACGAGCGCAGTAATATACGAATATTTTATGCACGACTTGTAGCACGACGTATAAAACTATATGTTAAACCACACTCGTAATAATTCCCGGATTAATGCATCATGAGTGTGGCCCGAATCGGACTTCAAGCAACAAAAACGATAATAAGTTCGACAAATAGATTGCAAGTAACAGGTGAGAGAATGCAATAATTTCTTGAATTGTTCAGACAGTTATCAAAGTATTATGTAGACAAGATGATAAATCAAGGTGAAAGTTCTTTGACCAGAATTTCCTCTGCGTAACATTTTTTGGTGATTAAATGCAATATATAGGTTTAGAAAAAAAGAAAATTGATTATTAGGGACGGCATACTTGCATTCTACATAAATCAGAGACTAGAATGAGGTATTTTAAATCGTTGAATGATATGTCAGAGTTCTTTTGAAGTGTCAGACATTTGGTCCGATACTGTTAGAAATAGTGTCAGCCCAAACAAAATTTTGTCAGTCCAGAAAAAAATGCATTGCTTTTGAGGTTTTTATAAATTTTATTTATAATCAACTACATGTGTTATTGTATTCAATCTCCATCTCAGCTATACGTTCATAAATCCTTTCATACCCTTTCGCATCTTCCTCACACTCTGAATCTTCCTCAATTCACCGAGTCACTTTTTTGCTCCATTTCTCTCTCATCCTCCACTTCTGTTCCATCCTCCACTTCTCTTTCACCCTCCACTTTTCTCTCTATCCTGTCTATTCCTCTCAACTTCTTTCTCATCTTCCTCTGCAATAATCCGAGATTCCTCTGACTCTTAACCCCGCTTTTATTTTGTGACTTCTGCGGGGGAGAGTCAGAGCGGACTCCATATTGAAAAGTGGGAATTCAGCGACACCAGCTGGTGTCGCTGCTTTACCTACCTCTTACAACTTTATTTCGCGGACCCATCTTCCAAGACGCGAGGATTCAGTTATCGGAAGATTATTCTACAAATACATCATGATTAATACGATGCTATCGCCGTTTAAACGATGGAATTTTGTGTTTACATGTGCTGACGTCATGCGCAAAGAAATCAAATGGCGAGGCGGCGACCTAATTCAAGTGATGCTCCATTTGTCGGTGTTAGGGCCGTTTAAACGGCGATAGCATCGTATTAATCATGATCTATTTATAGATTTATCTTCCGTTAACTGAATTTTCACGTCTTGGAAGATAGATCCGCGAAATAAAGTTGTAAGAGGTAGGTAAAGCAGCGACACCAGCTGGTGTCGCTGAATTCCCACTTTTCAATATGGAGTCTGCTCTGACTCTCCCCCGCACATGTCAAATATAAAAGCGGGGGTAAGAGTCAGAGGAATCTCGGATTACCTCTGCAATTGTTTAAATTACTCTCTCTAACTCTCGCTTTGGCCCGGGTGTAATTGGTCTCGCGACTTTGAGCAGATGGTGTCACCTAGCAATAGGTAAAACCGCATCAAACAAAATCCATTGTCTCCCAGATTCCCGGTTTCTTTTCTCCTCGTAGTTCTCACAACAGATTCCTCACGTTTACGTTTCAATGTCTTGCCGGATTTAGCATCGGTTTGAAAATTTATGGGCCACATGGCCGCCATTTTTCCCGGTAAAAAATGGACTTCGATCCCGATCTTTTATCGGCCATCAGGACTGACAATTAAGTAACTTGTGTCGGACATTTACTACTTTTATCAGATAATCCGACATTACCGACACTTTTCAAGAACTCTGATATGTCTTGCGGCGTGACTGTGTTGGAGGGCGAAGCAGAAAGTATTGGTTGACTTGGTTGTAATTTGTTTAACGTCCAGGGCTGAGTTTTACTAAACTTCGTAAGTTCAAGATTTCATTGTAACCTTAACTTACGATAAAAATCCGTCTTATCAAACTTCATAACTTAAGTTACGTTAAAAAAATCATTGTAACTCCACGACAGCCTATGGGCTATCTTCAGTTCATATTTTTTTTCGTAAGTTATTTGTTAACTAAATAAAAATGACTGCCCTCATGCTGTTCGATGTTCCAGAGCATTTTGAGACAAAATGAAAACAAACCTCTGCGTCCTTGTTGAAATTTTAGCGACAGATGCGAAGTTCTCACACTGTGACAAATATAGAACTCATTGAACGCTAGGCTATAAGTTTCCAAAAACACGTAATCAGTTCACTGTGGAAATTTCCCAAATTTTCACCTCCAAGAATACTTTTTAGGATACCACAGCCATATTTTGATACGGGTTTCAAATCGAGTTCAATCTCCACACAATAAATAATGACACGTGACGTCATATTCTATGTTTTGACATCATAATGCAAATGATGAAGTGGCAGATCTAATATTGAAGAAAAGAATAAAAATATTGAATAATGAATCTTAATATATATAGAATGCCAAATTAACATATATACATGTAGTATTCAAGGATAAAAGTGATGAAAGCGTAAATTTTGTTTGTATCAGCTGTTGGTATACATTAAACTGACCTTATGAAGAATACTATTTGTTTGAATTAGGCATTAAATCATATAATCATCATGAAATTATTTTTTATTTCCTCTTCTGCATGAGTGATACTTAATCAAAGAAAGATGTCGATTTTTGTTTGAGCTATTTTATTATCAAACACTCATAAACTTACTAAAATTGTGTGACCCAGCAGTTTGGGTGGTTGCTTGATGTCTGATAATCATCCTTTAGGCAATATATGAAGGCAGAGATAAGCATCTGTAATTCTGTACCCACCGCGTGTGGACGATAGTATGTTTTGCGTCTCACTGTGTGTAAGAAAGTTCCACAAAAAGAAAGAACTATTGGGCAACTCAAAAATTGCATATTAAAACAACTTGCAGTAGCATTTGTCAGGTACAAATTTTATTTTCAGGTTGTCCAAAATGTCCAAGTCTACTGTCAGTATTCGTACTCTCGCATTACAATCATTTGCAGTCCAGGAACTACAGTTTTGTCACAACAGGTCAGAGCTTTGTTGATTCTCACTGCAAATGTTTTTGCAAAATCTTTATTTAATTCCAACTTTGTGCATGATAGAAATATGTTTTTAAAGAAATTTTATTCACTGAGTATAATGAAAATTTGATAAACTATTTGATGAAAAAGGTCATATTTTCTATGAATAATCAAATATATATACATTGTAGGTATTCAATATATATTAATGAAAAGTTTTAATGATTTAATGTAACTCCATACTCTCATTTATCTTATAAAGCTTAACAAAGGTTTAAAAGGTGTATTTATTTTCCATGATGTACTAGTTAAAACCAATAAATTATCAAATAAAATATATTGGTCATCACACTTTTTAAGATGCGAGACACACATAAATAGAATCATAGATCAACATCAGAAAATTGCAATTTGTTTCAAAGTAGAGTATCTGACTAATAAGGACTTCCAGACATGATTCCTGGTCCAGCCACAAAATTTCCAGTCAATTCTTCTTCCAGCATGTATTACATTGGCACCCAATAAAATAAACCCCCATATGGAACTTGTGAGTAAGGTTTCAATGGAGTTAAAAAATCTTAAGAGAAACAAGGGAGAAATTTGATAGTATTGGTTAGGACCATATATATCAGCCTGGATATAGTAGATGTAGAGTACCTGACTAATGATAGATGTACAGTACCTGTCTAATAATAGATGTGCAGTACCGGACTAATACTAGATGTACAGTACCTGACCAATAATAGATGTGCAGTACCGGACTAATACTAGATGTACAGTACCTGTCTAATAATAGATGTGCAGTACCGGACTAATACTAGATGTACAGTACCTGTCTAATAATAGATGTGCAGTACCGGACTAATACTAGATGTACAGTACCTGTCTAATAATAGATGTACAGTACCTGTCTAAAAATAGATTTAGAGTACCTGACTAATACTAGATGTACAGTACCTGTCTAATAATAGATTTAGAGTACCTGACTAATACTAGATTTAGAGTACCTGACTAATACTAGATGTACAGTACTTGACTAATAATAGATTTAGAGTACCTGACTAATACTAGATGTACAGTACTGAACTAATAATAGATGTACAGTACTGAATTAATAGTAGATGAACAGTACCTGACTAATGATAGATGTACAGTATCTGACTAATACTAGATGTACAGTAGGGGTGAAACGATATAGTACCTTCTCGATTCGATTTGATTTTCGATACTTTAGTCTTGATTCGATGATTTTTGATTCGATACAATAGCATGTACCAAATTCTTTTTAATGCTTAGATTTTTTTATGTTTATTGTATTTATTGCTCTCTGCAAATAAATTCTACATGATATAAAAGCGTTTAACATAAAGCAACACTCGTCCTAAAGCCGAACTGTCACCATACCCAGGATTTATACATTGGGGGTGCAGTTTTCAACTCGACTGTGTCCATTTTGGTACATCAAAGTTTACTCGTAGGTTGATTGGGCAATTTTCAATTCCATTGGCTAATCAGAAACCGTGTTATCAAAAGCAATGTATGCTATGATTCTAGAACCGTATCAAACTGAAACAGACCCGGAATAAATCGAACATCGAATCGAGACCTCTACATCGCGATTCGGCCACATCGCGATGCATCGTTTCACCCCTAATGTACATTATCTGACTAATACTAGATGTACAGTACCTGACTAATACTAGATGTACAGTACTGGACTAATAATAGATGTACAGTACCAACTAATACTAGATGTACAGTTCCTGTCTAATAGTAGATGTACAGTTCCTGACTAATAATAGATGTAGAGTACTGAATTAATAGTAGATGTACAGTACTGGACTAATAATAGATGTACAGTACCTGTCTAATAATAGATGATAGTATCTGACTAATACTAGATGTACAATACCGGACTAATACTAGATGTACAATACCAGACTAATAATAGATGTACGGTACCGGACTAATAGTAGATGTACAGTACCTGTCTAATAATAGATGTAGAGTACTGAATTAATAGTAGATGTACAGTACTGGACTAATAATAGATGTACAGTACCTGTCTAATAATAGATGATAGTATCTGACTAATAATAGATGTACAGTACTGGACTAATAATAGATGTACAGTACCTGGCCAATAATAGATGTACAGTACTGGACTAATAATAGAGGGGTCCTGGATTTGATTCCACATGCATATATTTCAAATTAGTAATTCCTCTTTCTAAAACTCGGATATGTTGAATTTGTCAACTTCTTGTGTGATATTATCCAACATGATTTTTCACTTTTATTTGAAATATTGGGTACTTTGAAGCTTTAGAATCAGTGTTATGTTTGTAGCTTCATCTGAATCAATGTTAAGTTTGCAGTTTCATTTGAATCAATGTTAGGTTTGTAGTTTCATCTGAATCAATGTTAGGTTTGTAGTTTCATCTGAATCAATGTTAAGTTTGCCAGTTTCATTTGAATCAATTCTAGGTTTGCAGTTTCATCTGAATTAATGTTAGGTTTGTAGTTTCATCTGAATCAATGTTAGGTTGGTAGTTTCATCTGAATCAATGTTGTGTTAGTAATTTCATCTGAATATGTTATGTTTGTAACTTCATCTGAATATGTGTTATGTTTGTAGTTTCATCTGATGAATTATGGGAGGGTGTGACCTCAGTCAGCTCAGCAGGAAAGAAACGAGGCAGAGCCAAATCAACCAAGAAAAAAATTAACCTTCATATTGGACAAAGATTAGGACATGGTAAGTTGATGAAACATTTGTGTATTTGCTTCAGTATTTGTTACTGTTCACCAGCTCTACATTATACAGATCTACAAGTACAAGCATTCATTAACTTGATACATGGCTTTATTTTATTAATTGGACAAAAGCATTTATTCATACTTGAACCTCAAAATATTACAGGGGTGTGATTTTTCCTCTTTTCAGAGGAAATCCTCTGATTGGCTCAATTTTCTAAAAAATGAAACACTCTAGGTTTGATTTAAAGTGACAGAAAATGATATTTTCCAAGTAAGGTGAGGGGTTTTCCTCCCTTTTTGACCAGTTTTCCTCTGATTTCTGAGGAATTCAGTCACATCCCTGAAATAAGTACTATGGTCTCTGTTTACAATGAAAACAAATACAACATAATGCTGCATATTACAAATTATTATGATTTTATTTAAGGTCCAAACCAATTGTCTTCTCTTTCCTGATATTGATTAAACATGATGGTTACAACAAAATTCTTCTACAATATATTAGAATTTCAATCTCAGTCCCCCTTGTATAAAATGTGATTGGATATAATGAAATCCATTATCACCATGGCTGAATTTACGTGTCGTCTTCGTGCAGATAAGCCCAGGTAACACTGAATGGACATTTAACCTGCATCAATTAAATTCATAAATGATATATCCCAGTGAACTCGAAATAAGACACCAGTCTTCCACATCTGCTTCATACTTAGATATTTTATTGAACATAGATGTTAACAGCAAACTAACAAATTAACTTTATGACAAATGGGATGACTTCAGCTTCTCCATTGTCAACCTCTCATATCCATGTAGCAATAATCCATTATCACCTGCATATGGTGTTCATATCTCTCAACTGATTTGATACGCAAGAGCTTGTTCTGCTTATGATCAGTTTTTGAATCGAGGCAAGCTACTGACAAACAAGTTGATGGTGCAGGGGTTTCGGCAGTCTCGTTTGAAGTCAGCATTTCACAAATTTTATGGTCTTATAATGATCTTATTTACCAATACAACCTGTCATTGGGAAAAATGCTGTCTAAGATGTTTCATACCAATCGAAGCTGTTCTTTACACACTGATTTTGATTACGGATTACTCTGTTTATCCGATCGAGATATAGGACTCACGGTGGGTGTGACCGGTCAACGGGATGCTTCTCCTAGGCACCTGATCTCACTTCTGGTATGTCCAGGGGTCTGTGTTTGCCCTACTCTTAATTTGGTATTCTCTAAAGGAGTTAAATTACTGTTTATTTGCACCTATCATAGAAAGATTCAGATGATCTGATATGACTTCACTAAAGGTTCCACAAATTTCAAGATTGGTGGCATTGTCTATCAATGTCACCACATACATGCACAGTTTATCTGAGAGCAAATCCCTAGGCCTAAAGTATCTGTCTGCATTTAGAATCTTATGCACATGTGGTAAAAAAACATTTATCAAAACATGAATAGCTGTTTATGCCCAATAAATCAAAATCTATTGCTGATGTAGCAAGGTTCCAGAATTGTGATCCGTTAAACAACGCAATCTTCATAAGCTTCATGGTAGATGGCAGCTCAGATTTCATGTGTAGGGAACATGAGACATTAATTCATTAAGGCTAGTTTACATGCTGTAATTAATGCTATTAATCTCATGTAATATGCTATTGCATGCAACTCTCTGTACACACACATTGCAGCTAATTGCATGCAATTCTTTTATTTTCCCTCAAGAAAATAAAATCACTTTAACTTAGATTACATGCCATCAAACTAATTCTCCAGTCCCTCCTTTAGTCTTCCTGAAGCAACATTTCCATTCTCCCTCTTATGAAAATTTGGCGACAAAACATTCCACAGATCCTCTTCTTGCTGGAAGTATCTGTTCAAAGTTTATTTACTAAATCATATAAGGAATCAAAGTGATTTTTACTCATCTTATACAATATAAAGTGAGTTGGGGCAGTTTACACATTATAAACCACAAAGCGTAAACTGTCCCAACTTACTCATATAAAATGAGTAAAACTAATTCTCATTTCTTATAATGTAATTTAGCAAATCATGTTTTATATTATTTGATGAATAATTCTAAAGAAAATAAGAATTTTATATGATGCAGACCAATATTGCCATAGCAACAAAATGGAAACAGAACAGTCAAAAGTAATGTGACATCACATGAATGGCCACTATGTTAAAAGATATAAAGATTGTTGATAAAGTGAAATGAACCAATGAAGTTGCGTTTTACAAGTAAAATTCATTTATTCATGATTATTTCCGAAGAGTTCATTATGATTATAGTTTATGAAACACATGTTGAAATAACCTGCATATTGTACATGTATAGTGACCTTTGTTTCTCAGGTCTGATTGGTTACTGGCTAAACTGGAGCATCGCTCTATTTCAGAAACAATCTCAAGCATCATGAAAATCATTAAATGCAACTAATATTTCATTTATTTGAATTTAATATTCTATGATATGTGCCCCCATTTGGGCCTCAGGGTAAATTCTGAAAGCTTATTGCACATCTATAGGATACCACTAATCATCTTCAAATAGATGGTTTGGGTATTGCATAAAACGTATGAGTTCTGGAAACCAAATTTTTTTTTTTAGCCCCCTAAGGTAAAATTGGAAATTCTTATTGCACATTTGCAGGACACCACCTGTCATATTTTAAAAGATTAGCTGGTTTCTGCTCAGATATAAAAGAGGAGTTTGAGAAGAAGGTGTGTCAAGACGGACACTCTCTTATAACTTAAGGAAATAAAAGTTATACTGTTGTTTTAAAATTATAGTGTATATTGAAAGATTCAGTGGAACTTAATGAAAAAAAAATGGCACCACTTTGTAACCATTGGGGATGTTAGGGAAACATGTGTAACTGTCCCTGTTACAATTAGCACAAGTTTTTCTTATATATCTTAATCATATTTTATTGCTTTTCATACTAGCCCTTTTGTGCTAATTTGTATATTCGTTTACAAAATGAAATTCTGAATTCAAATTGCACTAATTCATGATTGGACTATTTAGCCTATGTTGGAAAATGTGCTCAAATTTGATTATGCCAATTTAGATATGTTTACAGTAAGCAGTTCCAACCATTTTTAATCCTGCAGGTAAGGAAGGGATGTCTTTCCCTGGATTAAACACCAAACTCTTCAGCGAGACTTCACGAGTAAAATTCACTGTTCAACGTTCTGAGGAATTTGATACAACACTAGAGGAACTTCGACAACATCGGAAGTCCACAAAGAAAACCCGTAGTACAACAAAATATGTCAATCCTCTGTTAAGAGGTTACACTAGTAATTTTTTACCTGGAACCAGTTTAGGGCCACCAGCCCAAGTGCGAGAAGGTATGTCTTCTAACAGTGTAGGATAGATTATTGTGTTGATGCTAGGGGTGAATCAATAAATCATGATGCAGTTGATTTGTGATTCAGGGTCTTTGATTCAATGTTAGCTTCATTCTGGATGAATTTTCAAAAAATTTTCAAAAAAATATACGTATTTCTTTCCAGTATGGGGTCTCCCATTGGTCAATTCACTTCAGGTTCAGTCAATGTGTTTACAAAATAGACTGCCAACAGTTTTTTTCACTCTTATTGTAAACATTCTAAATTTAAAGATTACCCTTTTCAATATTGTCACATAGGGGTATATATGTTTCTCAAAGATTTCTTTTTATGAATATAAAGAAGAGAAAGACCAGTGTAGATTTCAGGTCACAATTAAGTTACAATCATTCTTCTGGTCCTGGATGATATCAATCTCATTAAATTAAATCCTCAGATCTATTAAATTGCATAGAGTTATAAGTGAAAGGATCAATGGATCTGCTTTCAATATAAGAGTAGTATGAAATCGTATTTTAATACTTGTTAATCTATTATGTAATGTCACTATAACTACAGAAATAGGGTTATTATTATTGCTATGGTTTCAGAAAACTTTGATGGCTTTGATTCAAGATTGCTGCAAGTGAGTATCTAGAACAATATTTTCTATATAAATATTCAGTCCAACTGTATACAGAATATATTTCTTCGAGGATTTAAAAAAAAAATATCAAGTAGCACTCATTTTGAAAACTCTGTAGATTCATCTTTATTCATCAAACAGCCATTTTCATTGTTTTGATGGTTGTCATGGATTAGCTGCGCTCAAACATTACGCTAACGTTATTTGTGACGTCATAATGCTTTGTAAACGTAACGTTGCTATAGTATAGTAGATATTAAACGAGAGAGTTCAAATAAACCACTATAACGATCAGACGTGTTTTCCTTCAATGCTAACCACTTTGCAACAATGGTTGAACAAACCATGATATAAAGTGCTCAATCAAGTACAGTACATGTATATGTACTTGAATTTACGGTAAATGTGCATTTTTACATGCGGTATTTGTTTCTGCAAGTCCGTGGTAACATAAAATCCTCATAATCTCATATCATCAGACTTAAAGTATGTAAGCTATTTTCATGTAAGTTTATGCAATTCTGTGAAATCTCATACTCGAGGACAAAACCAAAACTGGTATTCTGCAAAATTTTAACTCTGGAAATAAATATGTGTTCAGTATACACACAAACTAGCAAAATGATTAGGACTAGGATGTTACGTTTAATCAATAAAATCTATCTTTAAAGTTAAGTACCCATGATACACTATCGTTTAATTTAGTGAAATATACATCCTAAAATTAGTCTAAGCAAAATATAAATTATTTGGCCACTTAGATAGCTGTATTTGAAGATGGTGATCAAACATGTCAACTCTTTTGAGACAACAATGATGAAATGCTCTTTATGTTAAATGATTATGCTAAATCAAAGACTTTTGTTTTTACTGTATTATGAATATCTTGATACATATCATATCAAGGCAGTTGTACTGAAATTTGTGTCTAGATGGAACCTCAGTATTGTGTTTGTCAAACATTACTCTCTGTCACTGAATATGGAATTCAAGATGAATTGATTTCTATTCCAGATCAAGAAAATCACCAATATCACAGCAGATCAGGGGAAAGTGTTCTCATACAGAGCTCTGGTAGCTGTCGGGAATGGAAATGGTCTGGCGGGTAAGCCAACAACAAGAAAGACAGTTTTAGCTTTATATCAAACACCAACCATTGGAAGAGTTTTGAAAATCTCTCCCTTATCTAGCATTAAAGATGAATTTTCAGCAGAACCTAGTGGAGCCCCAAATCATTTAATAACTTTTAAAGTGATGATTTAACAACGATGCTGATTGGTTGAAAAATTCGTTTGATTTCATAGTCAGAAAAAATTTCATTTGGAGTTCATCTGCACTAAGCACGCAGAACTACTTTTCTCTGGAATTCGTCTTCCCTGTTCTAATTTTAGCGCTATTCATAGGACGGGAATTTCCACACCAGCATTAGGCTACATATAACGAAATGCATTCGTTTGATTTTTGTTTTTCATTGCTCTCAAAAATAAGCACAACCAAAGATATGAATAAAGTACAAATGAATTTAAAGAAACAACATACATAGGCTTAGTGATGACGTGGCAGAATAGTCTTTGAAACTTGATAACGTAGACCACTTACTGGTAGAAATAGACAGATTACACGAGTTCCCGGTATGTATCGTCTGCTGTATGAGTTTGATAAACATGGCGGAGCAAGTGGCAACTTTTGATCTGGGAGATATCAATGAAATTGAACTGCGTTATATGGGGCTCAGTCAATGAGTGTGTTTTAGATGAAGAGGTGTTGAACTTTTTACTTGATATTGAAATGGAGCCGAGTTGCATTCCACTGTTCCTACGACACAATCAGTGTTCAATGTCTCCTCCAACACAATGCAGCACACATCCAGTCACCACTTGTTATCTTCCTTTATATCTAATTCAGCTTTTAACCATTGCACTTTTAATTTGGCGTGTAATCCATTTAAATCTGCACAGTAACTGTACCTGACCTAAACGCACAGCCATGCTGTTTTGTTTTTGTTTTCATTGTTACATATATGTATTCCTATGCGCCACTTCAAAAAACGTTAATTCAAGCTTTTTGATGGGAGAAACTATTTGTTTTTCTATTTTAAAAACATAATTAAATGATAAGAAATAAAACTTATAATTCTTTGTTTGATGCATGTATCAAACGAAAAATTGGACAGAAAACTTTTTCATCAATGCGCTATCATCAAACAAAGAATTATAAGTTTCATTTCTTAATGCAAACATATATTTACATTCAAAATGTATTAAAAGTCTTTACAAAAAGTTTCTAGGGAAAAATTGATTTCAAGAACAATTTATTGGCTAGATATCAACTTACAGTAAAACTTTTCTAAACAGGCCATTAGTGGTCCATCAGAATGTTGCCAGTCTAGACAACATCTGAAATGGAGAAAGTCAGACTGTTAAGCTCACCTGAACTAAAGGCTCAAGTGGGCTTCTCTTATGGAAAGTTCATTGTGTGTCATCGTTGTAGTTAACTTTTCACAATTTCATCTTCTTCTCCAGAACCACTGAGCCAATTTGAACCAAACTTGACAAAGAGTATCCTTTGAGGAAGGGGATTCAAGTTTGCTCAAATGAAGGGCCACCACCCACCCCCACCCCCCAAATTTCCCTTCCAAGGGGAGATAATCAAAAGGCCAAAAAATATTGGAAACATCTTTAAAAAATCTTTTTTGTCTAGAGCAACAGGGCCATAATTAGTCATATCAATATGCAAGCATCCTTTGGGAGTGCAGATTCAAATTTGTTCAAAGCATGGTCCTAGGGTAGGATGGTTGATAAGTCATAGTAATATGTTCAGGTAATGCAGTTTCAAGTTTATTCAGATTCATAGGGATAGGGTAGACCTTATCAAGTTTTACATGAAAATATATAGGAAAAAATGTTTTAAAATCTTATCCTCAAGAACAGCAGGTTCATGATTAGTCACTTTAATATGCAAGGATCTTCCAGTAGTGCAGATTGTAGTTTATTAAAATCATGGCCCCTGGGGATAGAATGGGACCTCAATAAGGAATCAAAGTTTTACATAAGAATATATAGGAAATGATCATGTTCTCAAGAGTATGAAGCCCATGTTTAGTCATGCAAGCATCCTCAGGTAGTGCAGATTTAAATTTGTATGAAACATGGTTCCAGAAGGTAGGGTGGGGCAACAAAAGGGGATCAAAATTTTACATGGGAATATATATATATTCCAAAAAATCTTGAAAAATCTTCCCAAGGACTACTGGCCATGATTAGTGATATTGATATACAAGCATTCCAATTTAGTGTAGATTCAAATGTGATCAAAGCATGGCCCCTGGGGCCAGGGTGGGGCTAAAGTAGGGAGTGAAGTTTTAGAGAAATTGTAGGAAATTTACAAAAAATTCTTTTCAAAAGTTGCAAGGCCACACTACGTCATATCGACAACAAATATTACCAAGTTGTGTAAATTCGTATTTTCTTTTTCAAATTAAGGTCCTTGTTATGATGGGACTAAAATTGGAGATTAAATTTTACACAATACAGAATGAAAGGTAAAGATACCGAACAGTGATCAATCTCATAACTCCCATAAGCTGGTCCAAAATAGTCATATAGTGTTAATATAACATATATTATGTATAGTCTTTCATCATTATGGGGACTTTTGGGGGCATTTGTGTTTTAAAAACACATCTTGTTTTATATTGCTACTAAATATTAGAATTTATTTTAGATATGTAGAACAGGAAAATTATTATAGATTTTATATCCTTTTAGGCTAGTGATACTTCTAACAAATACTCAGGTAATCAATAAGGTCGGTGGACCTTTGGTGCAAGAGACTAGTTCATGGATTTCCTTGAAAATTTGTCCACTGTTTATTACACATGATTAGTGATAAATATTGAGCTGAAAGGAATTTAGTGTAACCTTTAACTTTTAATCAGGTAGAATATGAATAATGTTGAAAATCATGTCTTTCTGGTCTTCAGTTTTACAAGATTTCAAATATGCCCTACATTGATGAGTCCCGCATGCTGTGGAATCATTTTAATTTGTGAGGGCCAATGTTCGTGGGTTAGCAAAATTTTGCTGGTTCATAGGGACGTAATTTTGTGGGTTAGAGATACGAAGTCACTAGGACAGATGACGCTACTTGGTTTGAAATAATGTTCGAGGACATGTGTGGGTAAGAGTGACCCACGAAATCCAGGAACATCAATATCCCACGAACAATGAAGATTCCACACAGGAACATCAATACCCCACGAACAATGATGATTCCACACAGAAACATCAATACCCCACGAACAATGATGATTCCACACAGGAACATCAATACCCCATGAACAATGATGATTCCACACAGGAACATCAATACCCCACGAACAATGATGATTCCACACAGGAACATCAATACCCCATGAACAATGATGATTCCACACAGGAACATCAATACCCCACGAACAATGATGATTCCACACAGGAACATCAATACCCATGAACAATGATGATTCCACAGTAATCAGGAGCAGCCTATTCTTTTCATAACGAACAATGTACATGTACAAAATTGGCAAGATCTGGAACACAATGAATAGTAGAGGAAATTCTAGGGACTAAAATGCTTCACAGGAATACACAACATGTAAATTAAGTTTTACTGTAGAAGGGCATTAGCAAATGAAATTTTTCAGCAGTGTGTGTGACAGGAATCTTTAATTGTGGGTCACTTTTTTCCCCTGTCATTTGCAGGTTTTGCGGTTGCTAAAGCAAAGCAGCTAACTGCGGCTGGAATTAAGGTAAAACCACAGTTATTGTAACCATGGTGACAATTTATTAAGGCAAAACCACATATTGTAATAATGGTTACAATTCTACATGTGATCAGTATACAGCATTACATATGTTATAAAGCAACTGAGGGCTGTTCCATAATAACATATGAGGTACCAGGGGAAGACAGTTTTTTAAACATCTATGTATGGTTCACACTGGTGGGATATTGATTCTATGGTGGGTGGCTTTTGCACAAAAATTGCTTTTGTGGGTGGTTATTTTACCAAACTATATACCAGGGTAAACTGTGAGAAAATAATCAGAACACACGATTGTCAAAGGCAAGTTTGGCGTTCTGTAAATTATGCTTGAAATGGAATTACATGTATTGAACACCAAAATAAAGTTGATATCAAAATGAAAAAGTATTTTGTGCTGTATGATGGAGGAAAAAAATCTGATTTGGGAATATTTTCTACTTTTCAAATAAATCAATTTGCTTCTATAAGTGCCTATAAAGCTTCATCATTTGCCTCTATGGGTGGATAGGAGTGTACCAAAATCACTTTTATGGGTGGTCATCCTAATTTTCACGTGTCTTCCCCCTGTCCCATGTATGTTTTATTGGAACAGCCATCAGGGCTGTTCCAGTACTGTTTATTGTTGCATAAAGTTGAATTTTATAAAGCTATAGATATAAGGACTTGCAAATAGAAAATAGCTGAAATTGAAATGTTACCTCCTAGGGGTCAAGTCACACAAATGACTAAGTTATACCACTGATTACAGGTTCAGATATATAGATCATCCTCTCTTTAATCAATATTAATGTACATAAACTTGGTTCTTGCAATCTTGAATCTTATCTTTGAATTCGCTTGTGAACCTAATTCATTATTGTCACACTTTAGGCCAGAGACAAAGCAGGGCAACAACTAATGTTTATTGAAAGATACAATGGACATACATGTGAGTAAACATAGTCAATATTATTTCTGGGAGTTTTGCTTTGCCTTTAAGTTTACAGTGACTGGCATATAAGACAACCCTCATCTTTAGAGGAGCTGTGCACATACAGTTTTCTAGGGCTCAAAATTAGCTCATGTCCATGATTTAGTGAAATTCATTGCATACTACTTAAATTCCATCATGCTAGTCCATGCAGAATAGTAAAAATCTAGAAATCAATACCATTTTATGCCACTGTATCAAAGATTTGGGGCATATTATATTTGTTCTGTCTGTCTGAAACTTTAAGGTTGTTCATAATTTTGTGATAATGATTTCATATTTGCATTTCTTGTGACAATACCTTTTTTTGGTACCAAAGTTTTTGACCTTGTGACCTTGACCATTTTTTTGTTGCCACAGGAGCATAGTGTTTCATCAGACATGTTTTTAGGTCAACAGAGTCATTTTCAAATGTTCTCTTCTCTACAACTGCACATTTTAAGAAAAACTACATGTAAATGCATAACAGTAATCAAATAGAGCAGTAAGGGATCTACCAAAATTGATCCCTTGAGTAGAGGTTCTTATTTCATGCATGCAGAGCAGAAAGGCCTCTACCAAAATCTTAAATTTCATGATCCCCAGGGTAGAGATTCTGACTATAGGGCGGGGCCAAACTTGGCTTATAGTGTTTGTATGTAAAACATTTAAATAACATCTTCTTTGATACTAAATTGGAACTAAATGAATATTTTAAAGGAGCAGGTAGCCCTTTACCAAAATTGTAACTTTCATGATCCCAGGTAGGGGTTTTGGTACCATAGTAGGTCCAAAATGGTCAAAGCAATTAAATGTCTTTATCATTTTAAAGACTTCTTTAATTTTGCTGATACTATATAAAAACTAAATGCATTTTTAGGAAAAGCAGAAAGGGATGTACCAAAATTGTGAATTTTGCAACCCCTGGGTTCTGACTCTAGGACAGTTACATAATACATGTACCTATATTTTAGCTTTTCTGATCCGACGCCTGATGTCCGTCGTCTGTCTGTCTGTCCATCTGTAAACTTTTTACATTTTTGACTTCTCCAGAACCACTGGGCCAATTATAACCAACCTTGGCCAAAAGCATCATTGGGTGAAGGGCTTTCAAGTTTGTTCAAATGAAGGGCCATGTCCCTTCAAAGGGGAGATAATCACAAAAATGCAAAAATAGGGTAGGCTCGTTTAAAAATCTTCTCAAGAACCACTAGGCCAGAAGAGCTGAAATTTACATGAAAGCTTCCTTACATAGTGCAGATTCAATTTTTTAAAAATCATGGCCCCTGGAGGTAGGATGGGGCCACAATAGGAGGGGATCAAAGTTTTACATACAAATATATAGGGAAAATCATTAAAAATCTCCTGAAGAATCACTGGTCCAGAAAAGTTTTACATTTACATGAAAGCTTCCTGACATAGTGCAGATTCAAGTTTGTAAAAATCATGGCCCCCAGGAGTAGGTTGGGGCCACACTAGGGATTAAAGTTTTATATGCGAATATATAGGGAAAATCTGTAGCTATGAGCCAAGGTGACTAAGGCGAACGATGTGGCCCATGGGCCTCTTGTTTATCTTGTGACCTTCAACATGTAGTTTGACTTACTTTTGAAAATCTTTAACCTTGTCATACTTTTGAATGGTTAGTGATAGGGCTTTTATATTTCACATGTATATTCCTTTTGACAAGACATTTACTAAAAACTTTGACCTAATGACCTTGACCTGAAAGTTTAACAGTTGTATTGACATTTGACCCCAAAATTGATAGAAATCATTCTCACTCCACACTTCTGAAAAAACAATACAGATAATAATTTGTATTTCTTTTTCATCTTCAGTGTTCCACAACTCACACTCACAAGTTCATTGTACAAAGGTGTTTGCCAAAAGAGCATATGAAGGTAAAATTATGTCCCAAGTTAAAGATCTGCAATGTCAGCAGAATAGATTTGATGTTTCAAACTCTTTCAAGGATTACTACATATAATTGATGTATTTGCAAATCAGTCTGCCAAAATAGTACATTTAACAGTCAATGGAACATCACAGCAAGCACAATGCATTCTGTTTTATTTCAAGGACATGGAGTAGTGGCACACCGGGTGATAAAAGACTTGTGCCTGCTGTCTGGAATTAAAGACATTTATGTCAAGACAGAGGGCAACACAAAAAATACCATCACCATGACGATGGCTTTCTTCAATGCAGTAACACACCAGGTTTAGTTAATAATTTACATTCCCACAAACTTTATTCGCGGAAGGCTGAGCTTGTAGACATTTTTTGCTCGATTTTGATTTGTTACTTCACATGTAGCTTTGTTATTAAAAGAAGAACCCTAATGATTATTGGGTCAAAAACTCAAGGTCACTACAGGACTTCATGAAAAAAAGCATGTACACACTCATTGCGAGAAGATATACCCTGCCTTGCAGAGCTTTTGTTCAAAATATTTTCTGGGTTTTTTTTTGGGGGGGGGGGGGTTGGGTTGGGTTAGAAATCACTGTCTGTACAGTTGTGTCTAATCCAAAATTATCAAACTTCTTATACTTAATATAAACATTGCCTATAACCCAAGGGTTGATCCTTGCGGAAATCATTTGGAGATTTCTTAGATACATTGCATATGTCCTAGATGAAAGTCATTTTACTTTGACAGTGTCAAGGCCACTTGGAAAAAATTGCAAACTATTTATCCAGGCCACCTATTTTTATACCCCCCGAACGAAGTTAAGGGAGTATATAGGAATCACTCTGTTTGTCTGTCCGTCTGTCTGTGCAGATTCGTGTCCGGGCCATAACTTCTTTGTTCTTTGACTTTGGCATACCATATTTGGCACATAGGTGGATCACCATGAGATGATATGTCAAGTACCTTCATGACCTCCATATGACCTTGACCTCAAGGTCAAAATTAAAGGTTTTTACAATGGATTCGTGTCAGGGCCAAAACTTCTTTGTTCTTTGACATAGGCATACCATATTTGACACATGAGTGTATCACCATGAGACGATGTGTCGGGTACCTTCATGACCTCTATATGACCTTGAACTTTGACCTCAAGGTCAAAATTGATTATAGGGTTTTGACATAGTCATACCAAAAGACATGGGTGTATCACCAGGAGACTATGTGTCATGTACATTCATGGCCTCTTTATGACCTTGATGTTTGATCTCAAGGTCAAAATTATAGGTTTATGCCATGGATTTGTGTTCGGACTATATCTTCCATTTTCTTCTACAAAGGCATACCATGTTTTTACACTCAGGAAAGAGGTAATTTATACCTATTAACAACACCCTTTGGGAGATTGGGGTAAGCGGGGGGTATTCTTAGTGAGCATTGCTCACAGTACCTCTTGTTGTAACAGAGAAACTTTATTTACTCATACTTGACCCAATGGTTTCTTTTAGCATTCATTGTGTGTCTAGACCATCCATCAAAGGTCATTGTGTCAGGTCAAAGTCATAAGCATTAGATTCAGGGATGTACAAGTTTGTATGTACATGTATGAATACAACATTCAGATATGCTGTACAGTGTACACATGTACAAATGTATTTGAAATCACCCCAGTTTGGGCAAGTCCTGTGGAAATTCTCTATTTATCCATTACAAAACACAGAACAAGCACTATTCATGGTTATATGTCAAAACAGTGCATCGGATCCAATTGTGCCAAATTTCGAAATAGCTGAAATAATATATTGTATGTCCATTCTCAGAATGATACAGCTTCAATTTACTGGCAGGGTAGATGATGTCTCCTAAAACTCTGAAGTAGCATTTCTGCCATTACAGGAAACACACCAAGAATTGTCCAACCGAACCAAGATGCATGTGATAGAGCTCTCAGATGAACGAAATCAGACACCAGTTGTTGTGGCATCACCAGAGGATGGGAAAATACAAGCAAAGTACTATGGAAGTGAAAGGGATGTGTATGATTTAGATACTCTGTACACCAAAGGCAAACTCCACTGGACTCGGCCAAAAATAAGGCCAGTGTGGGAGAGACTTGGTCTTACATCATTTAGAAGGAAGCTCGATCAACAGGAAAGGAGAAGGGGACAACATGAGGCCCAGAAAGTGAGGAGATTGTGTAGACTGGAGCCCTCAAAAGAGGAGCGGATCCAACGAGATCAGGCCGGGAAAAAGAAAGAGGAATGATGAGGAATGTGACTTGTGAGATATTAAATGAATACAATGAAAAATAGAATGTCTTGTGTTTTGATTTAAAAGAAGACTTTATAATTCTTATGTTTAGAGGACTGCGCACATGTTGGAAGAGTATAATATTGGGGTAAGCGGGGGGTATTCTTAGTGAGCATTGCTCACAGTACCTCTTGTTGTTTTTGTCATGTCAAAGACTGCTTTAATTTTCTTAATATTGTATAAACCCTATATTCATATTTAAGAAATGTACCAAAATTGTAAATTTTGCTAACTCTAAAGTGGGCCCAAAATATACTGTATTCATTCAGAGGTAATATAACATATTATATCATAGTAAGTTAAGTTTTTCATCAGTATGGGTATTGGAGGCATTTGTGTTTTAAGAACACATCTTGTTTTATACTGCTGATAAATATTAGAATTTAGCACAGGAAATTTTTTCTTGATTTCATAGCCCTTGGGGCAAGTGATACTTTTCTAATACTCAAATGGCCAATAAGGCCTGTGGGCCTCTTGTAATTTTTTATACGCCCGTCAAAGACAGGACTAATTATGGTATGGTGTTGTCCCTCTGTCTGCCTGTCTAGACCTTGTGGGCAGGATGCAGACCAAACTGTAAGCTCCAGAATTTTACATCTTGGTAATTTGATCACCATGAAAAGAGAAGGATGCCAATTGATTTTCAAGGTGTAGTATCATTAGGAGGAAAACCTTGTAGGCATGATACAGACTGAACCATAAACTCCAGGATATTACAACTTGGTACAGTTGATCACCATGATGAGAGGACGATGACTATTGTTTTTCAAGGTCAAAGGTCAAGGTCGTAGCATCACTTGAAAGGAAATCCTTGTAAGCAGGATATGGAACGAACCCTAAGCTCCAGAATATTACAACTTGGTGCATTTGATCATCATGATGAGAAGAAAATGTCCATTATTTTTCAAGGTCAAAGATCAAGGTCGTAGTATCAGTTAATATGTAAACCTTGTAGGCAGAATACAGACTGAACTATTGGGGCTAGGACTGTCAAACTCGGTACATATACTTGAAATGCCAAGTGAAGGAAACCTTTTGGTATTCAAAGGTTAAGGTCATAATATCACTTAATAGGAAAACCTTGTGGGCAGGATACAGACTGAAATGTTGGCGCTAGGACCGTCAAACTTGGTACAGATACACGTTATGCCAAGTGGAGGATGTCTACTGTTTCTCAAAGTCAAAGGTCAAGGTCATAGTAGCGAGATGCAGACCCAACCGTTGGGGCTTGGACCATCAAACTTGATACACATGGTACATATACACTTTATGCCAAGTGGAAATATTACATAGAGAGTACATGATTTGTCTGTTTTTATGATACAAAGAAAGTAAGTCACACTCTGATGATTGTTGATAATTGCTGAAGCCAAGTTCTACAAATCCTGGAAAAATGCTCAATATTACCTTTTCACAGGTGTATTATGCAATACTCTTGTTTTCATTTTAACCATTGGTATAACTTTATTTCTTAAACAACATATACATTAAAATTACTGACAACCTGTAAAAACAACCGTAAAAAGTATGGTGTATATTTATCTTGCGTATTTGTTAAGAATTAAAGTTCCTTCAGCAGCATGATATCAATCTAGGTCAATCTAATAGATTCTTAATACACTGACAAAACAATTCAGGGTCTCCTGTGCAGCTTGTGAATAATCACAGATTGACTTGATTTTTCTTCATCACTTTACCTTTTCTAATTCAATGGTTAACTTTTCTGTTAATGTTAATTTGTTTCCACCTCATTCATGCAATCAGTTTATATAATAGAATTATATCAATACTTTAATCGGAAGTATTATACAAGTATTTGTGTCATTATATGTCCTTCTTTCAATGCCTCTTAAACATCTTTCAATAGCTTCTCCTCACTGAACAGCTCAGGAGAGAGGTCCTTGCGGTGGGGGTAACTGGTCTGTGTCCCCGGGGACTGAACGGTGATTCCGGCTATCCGGTTTGCCCTGTACACTGACTCTTGCAGTCCTAACTCAGGTTTGGTTGAAAGAAACACTGCCAGGGAACCACAAAAAGCATCTCCAGCACCCTGTCATAAAAACAACCGTCAGCGTACACAAATACTGTCAAATCCCTAGTCTTACACAAATACTATCAAATCACTAATCTTACACAAAGATTGTCAAATCACTAATCTTACACAATTACTGTCAAATCACTAATCTTACACAAATACTGTCAAATCACTAATCTTACACAAATACTGTCAAATCACTAATCTTACACAAATACTGTCAAATCACTCATCTTACACAAATACTGTTAAATCACTAATCTTACACAAATACTGTCAAATCACTCATCTTACACAATTACTGTCAAATCACTAATCTTACACAAATACTGTCAAATCACTCATCTTACACAAATACTGTCAAATCACTAATCTTACACAATTACTGTCAAATCACTAATCTTACACAAATACTGTCAAATCACTAATCTTACACAAATACTGTCAAATCACTCATCTTACACAAATATTGTCAAATCACTAATCTTACACAAATACTGTCAAATCACTAATCTTACACAAATACTGTCAAATCACTAATCTTACACAAAGATTGTCAAATCACTAATCTTACACAAATACTGTCAAATCCCTAATCTTACACAAATATATATACTGTCAAATCACTACTCTAATACAACATCACTAACACAAATAATGTTAAATCATTAATATTACACAAATACAGTGAAATCACTAATATGAAATCCCTAATTAACACATATATTGTAATATCACTAAAGAAAATACTGTGAAATACCCGACATACTTTTTGTGAGATTGACTTTTATTTATATGCAAAAAGAAACCTTTAAAAGCCATTAATTGTATTTTATAAAGGCAATAGAAATCATTGAAATAAGAACATTTTTGGAAGATTTGTAATCTTGTTAAAGTTAGCAGAAATAAAACCCATACCTACATCATAAATATGCATAAGAATCTAAATCCTCTATGAACAGGAGAAAGTGTATTCCTCCCATCAGCAAATTAATAGCTCTGGCATGAATTAACTTTAAGGTGAAAGTGACAAATGTAAAACAGAATTGGTACTCGGTGTACAGCTTACTGTAGTATCCACAGCTGGGACTTTAGGGGTGGGGATATGAATAGCCTCTTTGTCATCTTGGCTCAGCACAACAGCACCATTTTCTCCCAGAGTTATAACAACAACTTTGCAACCTTTCTTTAAGATGGATTCGGCAGCGACCTTTGCCTCCTGGACTCTAGATACCTGGATACCTGTGATGATCTCTGCCTAGAATCATTACAGATAAAACTCACGTTGGTTTTCACTCAGTACAGAGTCAGGCCTACTGATGGGATCTTGAAAATATTTTTATATCACCTTGGCCCATATCTAAAGATTTTCCATATATATTTGCATGTAAGACTTTGGTCCCTATTGTGGCCCCAACCTAACCCAGGGGCCTTGATTTTTACAAACTTGAATCTGCACTATGTCAGGAAACTGTCATGTAAACGTAAAATTCTTTGGCCCAATGGTTCTTGAGATGAAGATTTGAAAAGATTTTCTCTATATATTAGTATGTAAAACTTTGATCCCCTATTGTGGCCCCATCCTACCCCTGGGGGCCATGATTTTAACAAATTTTAATCTGCACTATGTCAGAAAGCTTTCAAGTTAATTTCAGCTTTTCTGGCTCAGTGTTTCTTGAGAAGAAGATTTTTAAAGATTTTCCCGAATTATATATTTGTATGTAAAAGGTTGATCCCCAATTGTGGCCCTATCTTACCCCCGGGGGTAAACTTGAATCTGCACTATGTCAGGAAGCTTTCATGTAAATTTGTACTTTCCTTGTCCAGTGGTTCTTGAGAGAAGATTTTTAAAGATTTTCTCCCTATATATTTGTATGTAAAACTTTGATTCCCTATTGTGGCCCCATCCTAAACCAAGGGGTCATGATTTCAACAAACTTGAATCTGCACAATGTCAAGACGCTTTCATGTAAATTTCTACATTCCTGGCCAGGGATTTTTTAGGGTCTGTAGAGGGCCGAAATTCGGCCCCATTCCCGATGCTGAAAAGCAGGTGTTTTACCCAAAATGATACCTAAAATTCCCAAATGATGGATGCTTTGATGAGAATATGCCATGAGGGGCCATCCAACCTCAGTGCCACTCTGTTGCAAAAATTTGTAACAATTTTTTCTCTGCCAAAGACCGGGAATTAAAGTTTGTTTAAGCCAGCCACATTGATAGTGAAATATCAAATGGTTAACATTTTGCTTGTAAGTTGTTTTTCTTATCTTATATTTGTATGAAACAAATTTCCCAATTTCAATCAAATATCGCTAATTTTCCCAAACTTGAAGGCCCTGGCCCCTGGATTCAAGGGGTAAAAAAATCCCTGATGGCCCAATGGTTCTTGAGAAGAAGATTTTTAAAGATTTTCCAAATTTTTTGCTCGTAAAACTTTGATCCCAATATTGTGGTCCCAACCTACCCCCGGGGGCCATGATTTTTACAAACTTGAATCTGCACTATGTCAGGAAGCTTTCATTCAAATTTTCAGCTCTCCTGGCCCAGTGATTCTTAAGAAGATTTTTAAATGACCCCATCCTATTTTTGCATTTTTGTGATTATCTCCCCTTTGAATGGGGCATGGCCCTTTGTTTGCACAAACTTTAAAGTCTTTCAACTAAGGATGCTTTGTGCCAAGTTTAGTTGAAATTAGCCCAGTGGTTCTGCAGAAGAAGATGAAAATGTGAAAAGTTTATGCCAATGACAGACAACCGACAAATTTTGATCAGAAAAGCTCAATTGAGCCTTCGGCTCAGGTGGGCTAAAAATGAGATGGAACGCAAGCATGAAGTGTCACAAAAAATTAGATATTATTGAGAAACGTTGCATATGTCTCAATCTAATTAAACTTGGATCCTTTGATCCGCTCACGTATATCCCTACACGAGGTGTACATGAGCGGATCAAAGGATCTGATTTTAATTAGATTGCATAAAACATTCCTAGTTATGAAATAGCAGTACGCAGTTGCATGTTGTATGCTTCAAAGCCAGCTTTAACATTGAGTCTATTATTTATTGTTCCACATAAAAGAACATGATTGATTACTTTCAGCATCTAGAAGGGAAAGAGATATCGCTGTTGTCTTACCTCTGACTCGTTGACAACAAGAATATCACAATACTGGAAATATTGATCTAGACCTGCCCTGGCTGGTGCCATGTTAAATAAGCTTCGTACTGAAAGATGTAGAAAAGGTTTGTTAATTATGTGTTAATATAAAAGATTCTACTTTAAAAGTTGCTTCCCACCTTCTCCCCAGTTCACACATAGGCGCTTCTACTGTGATCAAAATGTGGCTGAAAACAAGGCAAATTGCGAGAGAAATGCAGTGAAGTCTTCATATACACAGTATGATCGGGGTAGGATCTTAATGATCATGAAGCTCTACATGTTCATAACAAGTGTAATGGGGTCATAGCAAACAAGAAGCAGGGTAAAGTTGTATTTTATTACGAGCAGGGTAGAAACATCATAATCATACAAGTGTCATGGAAGAATCATGGTGAGATCTTTACAGTCATAGTAAATGCAGTTGGGAACTTACTCGAGGTCATGTTATGCTTTTTACCTTACTCCCACCATAATCCCTCTATGTTCAAGAAGCATAGTAGAAATGTGATATGATGATCAGGCAACAGTGGACAGACATCATTGTATAGTCTTCTGGGTCTGAGTAACATCATAATATGATCTTGTATGTAGTAGTAAGAATGCAGTATAAATGCAGTAAAAGCGGCTGCTGGTTGGCATTAATGTGCATTTAAGCATAGTATACGTGTGTCAGGAGCATGTTTGACTTGACGTACAAACATGGTAGTACGTTCGCAATGAAGACCTTAATTTGCCAAATTACTTGGCTTTGAAGCTGATCCTGTCCCGATTCCAATCCTTTTTTTCAGATTGCAGCCTGATCTTTGTAAGGTTTTAGCACTGTGTGAACAGGGGGTTGGAACTGATATTTTCTAATATATTTCAAACTGTTTTTGGAAACTTATACTAAATTTTACTCAATCATCTAAATTTTGCTAGCATTTTATTGCATAAAATGCATAAAGGGAGGCAACTCTGAAAAAGACAGTTTTTTTGGCTTACTGTTACAGGAGTGTGCCATTTTTAGAGCTTCTAATGTCACTTTGGGATCAATTTCCAGATTACACAGAAGGATTTTAGAGTTCTGCATTAAATCTCTGGCAGCTTCTAAGTTTCCCACTGTCAAATAATCATTGGCTCCTTTAACTACAACAATGGAATTTTCACCTGAAACAAGAAAAAAATTAAAGGGATATGCCTACACAAAATTTCCCATAAATCTTTGACATACACAATTAATGGAATGGTTCCATTTTGTCCCAATTTTCATAAACTAAGATTTTGCAGAAATATGGTCAGTGATGTAATGATTATAATAATGATTAATTATCTAATATAATGTTTTCAAAATTATATTAAACAATTTCAAATATATAATTATTAAACATCATTTAATTATTTTAATACAAGATTATACTTGTTTTGTCAGAGTTTTCAGCAAGATGTAGATACAACTTTGGTAACTACATTTATATACAAAAGTATTCACGAGATCCTCATTTTCACATTAAAACACAATTTTTTGAACTTGCACAAAAGTTAAGTCTTGCAATTAAAAAGTGTTTACAGTATTTATAAGGATGTTGCATGCAAAATTATTTATTTTTATCACCCATTCTGAAGAAAAGCCATCAAGTTCATCTCTTATAGAAAAGACGTACAGTAAGTTGTAATGTTTTGTTGGAAATTTAAGGATAGGCAGAATCAAAATATTTTATGTCAGAAACCTATGTCACGATAGTGGCTATCTTTGCTTTACTATCTATGACATCACAGCCATTGAACTAATTAAGAGCTTGTAGTAAGCTATGTAGTTATAAGTGTGGAGTAAATTGTGATGTCACAGTGATAAGGCTCTCAAACCTGACCAAATGAGAAAATTAAGGAGGGGAGATTTTTCTATTTTTCTTGAATTTCTCGAAATATTCAGAATAAATTGATTTTTATTTCTTTGGAATTTTCATATACTGATAAGCACTGAAGGTACCATTTAAGTATATAATATGATGATAAAAGGCAGATAAATAGTTGTGTGAAAGTTAAATGTTGCTGTAGGCATGGACATCATTTGAACTGAAAATTTTCAATGTTATTTTCCACAATATTTAAATGTTTACAATGCATAACTAAAGTATTTCTAATGATCAGCAAACAGTTGTCAATAAATCTAATAAAGCTAATGGTTAAAGTCCCTGTGAACATGTTTAATTTTGTCAAACCAAGAAAATTTTACCCCACAAAAATAAGTGACTCTACAGTGTCTGTAAAACACAAAGCCTCAAAAACTAAATTACCACTTTCATTGACAAAGATGGGAGCTACACCAGTGGCTGCCTTAGATGTGGTACCAACGTGACTTATGTCAATGTCATTCTTCATGAGGTTCAATTTGTATTCTTTTCCATAGGTGTCGTCTCCAACCTAAAACACAATTAATAGTGCATGTAACTAATAGACCAGACAGAGAAAAGGCAATACATGTAGTTGACAAACACAACTGTGCTTTCTCTTAATCACACAATTTTCTGTGATGCAATGCCCTCATGCATAAAGATTTCATAGAGCATGGTTATTGATGACAATTAAATGTGTCGAAGCAACACAATTGTCCCCACCTAAGGGCCATAACTCTGCCAAAAGTTATCTGAACTGAACTGAATTTATTTCTCATCACAATTACACAATTGTATACAGAGATTTAGTACATGTATTTTATATAAAAGTGATGGTAATAAATCACTAAATGTTTTAAGGCATGCACGAGTATGGAGATTGGCAACATATAAAGTTCTTGATCTGCGCAATCTCATTATATACCTATATCCTGACTCAAAATGTCCTTGTAATGACTGAGGTAATGAGTGGAAACTGTGAATTGTTTAAAATTTTCTTTCTAAAGGTCCGATCCGTTCTGAACCTCATAGTAAACTGATTTGCATATTCTCATGACGTATCTATATCGTGAATTTCAATTTAAAATGTTTATGTGCAACTGAGATAATGAAAACAGAAACTGAATTATTCAAGTCCATGGGGCACTAATTCAAGTCCATGGGGCACAACTCTGTAATAAATTATTCAACCAGAACCAAAAAATAAAGACCTGGATATTCTCATGATGTATCTATACACCAAATTTCAATTAAATATGTCGTAAGAGGCAACTAAATGAGGGCGGTCCTTTGGATGACACTAAAAATAAGAGGTCTTGTGTCGTAGCTGGTGTGGCACAATAAAAATCCCTCCCTGCTCAAAGGCGGTAAGCGCCGAGCATATGACTAAATTTTGCAGCCCAGTGCCAGTCCTTCATCAGCAATGGTGACGACTACATTTCAGTGAAAAATTCTTGAAAGGGACATTAAACGATATACAATCAATCAATAAGTTAAATATGTGCATCCATAGAAGAAATAATGAGTGGAAACTGAATTATGATGGAATGATGCAAGAATGAAAAAGGAAAACATTATATGCCTCAGCCATGCATTTCATGACATGAAACAGTATAGAGTACATATACATGGGTATATGATTAAAACTTCAATACCATACTGATGAGAGCTGTTTTAGCACCAAGTCTAGCAGACATCACAGCTGGGTTTGCACCTTTTCCACCAAAGCCTTGAGAAAATTTAGTCCCAATAATCGTCTCCCCCGCTGTGGGCAGTCGTGGAACATAGCTAAGTAGAGATTTTGAATATAAAGTAGTTGTATAATTCTTGCTAAAGTTCAATAAGTGGCAGTTGTAAATGGGAAAAAAATAGAAGTTTATGCCCTAAAAATTACAGATTCTTGTTGTGTTGCAGAAAGTGTACCTCTTCAGTGAACCCTCAAATTTTCTAGACAGGCATCCGGCCTTCAGTAATTTAACTATTTCATTAATTCCCTCACCCCTCCTGTCCCAGACTTCCTTCAACCTTACGCCCCATTTCTAGCTCAGTCAGTCTCAGCTTCCTTCCCAGATTCCTTTTGTTGTGTTATGGTAAAACACATAATATTAGTGTGTCTTGGATATAGCTCTCTTTATGTATATAGATGCAGTGGAATATGGGTGGTCAAATTACATACAAGTTCAAAAGCCCTGGGTTCCAGATAACCCAGCTGCCAGAATTTCTGCACCAGAAATGATGGGGTGCTTTGGTGTAAATTTTGGTAGGCCTATGGTCCATCAGATTTTCTCCATTTCTATTGCACTTGTTCTAGAAACTAGTTTAATTATCCCTCTCTTTTATTTGGTAATCCTCTCTGTTCTCCCAAACCTGATCTGGTGAAGTGAATTCAGGAATGTGAACTTGCTAGACAAGTCATAACAAATATGGAGAGAGTACTATAGTGTATACATTTGTATATCTATGTAACAGGAAGGGAGAAAATGCAGCAAACCAAACTGGGGTTTGAACCTGGGCCCCCTGAATCTCATCAGGTGTTCTACCAACTGACCCACTGGCAATCCAACCCATCTGACCACCACATTCCTCCCTCTTTAAATGTCTTCATACCTTGAAGATATCAACCCAGGATTTTTATCTCTTGGCAGGAATTTTCACCTGTCAGTTCCAGGGGTTGCATCACGGCACCAAATGTAGCAAGAAGGGAGAAAATGCAATGGACCAGACTGGGATTCAAACCCAGGCCCCCTGAATCGCTAGTCAGGTGCTCTACTAACTGAGCTACCTGGCCACCAGCAATCGAACCTGTCTGAATGCCACATACTCATTATCTTTTTATGTTAATGCCCAGATTGCAGATTAAAAGCATCAAAATATTGAACATCTTCATGTATAATAGATATTCATAGTAATTTTATGAAATCAAATCGAAAATTGTTGAATTGAGACTATTGTATTGTGACTCGTATTTAATTGTAAAGGTTCTGTAGGCCTATTGTTTCATCCCCATGTATCATCAAATCATGTGACACATTTTATGTGAAAGGGTCCTGATTTGGAAACAAGAAAAAGTGAAGATCATGCACTGTTGTGAAGAATCTATCTTTACTACTTGAAACAATTGAGGATTTGCAACACATCATAAAGTGGCAAATGGAATTTATGAGACAGCAACGGTATATTGTTTACCTTACAAGGTCCACATTACAGCTGCCTACTACAATCACGTCCATCGTGTATATATACAGTGTGAAAGTGAAAGTAGCAAGTTCTCAGGGAGCTTCTCTAGACTTGCAGATAAGATTTGTAGAAATCAGGTTTAGCAGAAACGCAATTCTAGACACCTCTTTTATCCAGCTATATATATGTATAAGATCTAAGATAAGTGTATTACAATTCTTGGTTACACACATTGAATACGGCGATACGAATGGAACTTCGTAATAACATTATGAGATTCTCCCTTAGCCAACTAATAGCGAGCTACTTCCTATAGATTTGCAGAAACCATCGATCGAAGAAGCAAGGAGGCAGTAAGTTTACTAAACACGATGTCTTTCGATAAATTTAAGCCTAAGTACAAAATACATGAGGAGACGGAAAGTTATTTCAAATTAAGAGCTGAGGCAGGGATGAAATCTTACGATCAAGTGACAGTGGAAGAGGCGAGAGAGGGCAACATTGCGAACGCCAAAAGATTTGCAGGCACGACCGAATTTGAAGGCACCGTGAAAGAGTTCAGTGTTCCATCAAAGCAATGTATCGATGGTAAGTTGTCGGTGACTTTTTCGTCTGTGATCCAATTCTTTGTTTGTATTTAAAATCAAGGGTGTTCTTATCTTTATAATCACAATAAAATTTAATGTCATAATTTGTGATGATAAAAAAGTTTTATGTATAAGCATAAGTGGGCGTGGCCCAATAATGGTAACGACCTACAGTCGTGGGTACTTAATGAAATGTACCACATCTTTGATCTGATGAACAACATTACAAAACAACTACATATATGATATGATTTATTCCAAATTAGGGCATAACACTCAACATATATTCATGATTCAAATTGAAATACAACACAGGATTGACTGAGTTCCAGTACACAAATATGTTATGTACACAAATATAATGTTCATTGACAAATGTATGCAATGGACATACTCAATACTCATCATGAATAAGGGGGTGTCATATTTATGTTGATTTGGCTGAAACGGAAATGCGTATGTAACACAATAGTTATAATACATTGATACAAAAGGTAGCAGGAGATGGTGCTTTATAGGACAAAATTATTTCAGTAGTGAAATGTCCACTTTCATCAAAAACAGCATATACAATATACTAACAAAACAAACAGAAAGTACTGTGTATGTAATTGTGTATGCTGCTTTGGGTAGAAGTGGATATTTTACATGCCTCACACTTCTACAGTGGTACATGAATACGATTTTAAAATCTGTCAACATTGATCATAACTGATGAAGTAAGAAAATGCTAAATGCATGTACAACTTATAATGACAGTAAAGATAATATTTCTATAATGGCTAAGACAGACAAATATTTTTTTATCTTATTGCACACGATATATTATTATACCCCCAGAATCTATGTGTCTGTCTGTGGCAAAAAACTTTAACCTTGGCCATATCTTTTAAACCATAAGAGGTAGAGCTTTCATATTGGTTTGTGTATTCCTTGTGGCAAGACCTTTCCATTGACACCAAAATCTTTGACCTGGTGACCTTTACATTGACCTTTGACCTACTTATATAAAATTTGAATATAAGTCATATTTTTAAATCGTAAGAGGTAGTGTCTTTGTATTATGCATGTGCATTTTTTGTGAAAAGACCTTTCCAACGATACCAGATTTGCTGACATTGACCATTGACCTAGTTTTTGGAAATTTTCAAAAAACTTCAATGTCTTACAGTTCCAAATTATTGTGACCCAGGGCATGTGTTTCACAAACACATCTTGTTTTCATCTAGTATCTTGTACGCAGAATTTTTAATCTCAAGCACTCCATTTAAAATCTAATATTTAATCAATGTTTACTTTTATCATTGATAAAATTTTTATGTATAATACTAAGATCAAGTTATATTGTACGAGTACTATTTGTCTGCATGTGGGAATATGCATCATTTTTACTGTTGTTATAGTTGTGTATTTAAACCATTTTATTACTTCATCAATGATGATCAAAGATAGCAGTAATGGAAAAGAATGTAACATATCTCTATTTTCATTATCTGTGGCATAAAAACAAGTCTTCAAAGTGATTGGTTTCCTTCTAAAGTTCCCTTCTAATGAACCAGCTATCACAACAACTAGAGACAGTGTTACATCTACAAAGTATTCATTTCAATATGTGGTTGTGTTGGAGTGTTGTTTTTTTTGTGTTTTTTTTATTATTTTTGGTTTGTTTTTTGTTTTGTTTTTTTTGGTTGTTGTTTTTTTGTTTTTGTTTTTTTTATTCATACAATGTATATATTTACATTACAAATTGGGAAAGTCCATTCATTAATGATTTCAAACTGAAATAGATGCAATGAATCAGACTGTATAACCATATTACATGCATTTATATGTATTTTTGAAAGAGCTTAGGGGTGAAATAACAATTTTTATACCTTTTCTATTGTTTATTTACAAATAAAAGTGTAAATTAAAACTATAAACTATTGAATGTTCATTAAAATGTTTTTAACAGTCGCTTGTCTTTTTTTCTTCTGCACTATTCAAAGTGTAATCGATGTCGGATGACAGAAACTTACGGGAGTTTTTACCCTCCCTTCCCCATACTATTTGAATTTGGATTTTTATCCGACATTGATCTTTTGATTGAGCCCCTTACACCTTTCGTGCTTTGTTTAATTTTATGTTTAGGTACCTAAACATTATAGTATCACTGGATCCTTGCCAATGTGTTATTGTAAAAGGTATGTTTTATTTTCAGGAATCCCCATTACTGTGTACAGGTCTAAGCACTGTGACCTATGTGTGGCTCCATCTGTGTTTGTATACTTCCATGGAGGGGGGAATGTAGTAGGTTGTCGTCAAACAGTGGATACTATCTGCAGAATCTTCTCTAGGTATGTAAATTAAACATGGAAAGGGGGATGTAGTAGGTGGTCAACAAACAGTGGATACTATCTGCAGAATCTTCTCTAGGTATGTAAATTAAACATGGAGGGGGGTGTAGTAGGTGGTCAACAAACAGTGGATACTATCTGCAGAATCTTCTCTAGGTATGTAAATTAAACATGGAGGGGGGTGTAGTAGGTGGTCAACAAACAGTGGATACTATCTGCAGAATCTTCTCTATAGGTATGTAAATTAAACATGGAGGGTGGGGGGGGGGGGGGTGTAGTAGGTGGTCGACAAACGGTGGATACTATCTGCAGAATCTTCTCTAGGTATGTAAATTAAACATGGAGGGGGGAATATAGTAGGTTGTCGACAAACAGTGGATACTATCTGCAGAATCTTCTCTAGGTATGTAAATTAAACATGGAGGGGGGGGGGGTGTAGTAGGTGGTCGACAAACAGTGGATACTATCTGCAGAATCTTCTCTAGGTATGTAAATTAAACATGGAGGGGGGAATATAGTAGGTTGTCGACAAACAGTGGATACTAACTACAGATCTTCTCTAGGTATCTAAATTAAACATAGTTTTATATGTTACTTCATTTAATCAACACATGGTCATTTTTGAAAACAAATGAGTTTTGATTCACTCTACTGAGTCATCAGATAAAAATCCTGGACTTTGAAAGATAATAAATGTTATAAAAGTAGCTAACATTGAGTACATTTTATTCAGAGGATTTCATTTTCAGGGACTGTAACACCCCCCCCCCCCCCCCTCCCTGTAGCCTACCTGACTGCCCTATATACAGTACCTCTAGCATTATTCTTGACATTTCTATTGTGTGTATCCTATATACAGTACCTCTAGCACTATTCTTGACATTTCTATTGTGTGTATCCTATATACAGTACCTCTAGCACTATTCTTGACATTTCTATTGTGTGTATCCTATATACAGTACCTCTAGCATTATTCTTGACATTTCTATTGTGTGTATCCTATATACAGTACCTCTAGCACTATTCTTGACATTTCTATTGTGTGTATCCTATATACAGTACCTCTAGCACTATTCTTGACATTTCTATTGTGTGTATCCTATATACAGTACCTCTAGCACTATTCTTGACATTTCTATTGTGTGTATCCTATATACAGTACCTCTAGCATTATTCTTGACATTTCTATTGTGTGTATCCTATATACAGTACCTCTAGCATTATTCTTGACATTTCTATTGTGTGTATCCTATATACAGTACCTCTAGCATTATTCTTGACATTTCTATTGTGTGTATCCTATATACAGTACCTCTAGCACTATTCTTGACATTTCTATTGTGTGTATCCTATATACAGTACCTCTAGCACTATTCTTGACATTTCTATTGTGTGTATCCTATATACAGTACCTCTAGCATTATTCTTGACATTTCTATTGTGTGTATCCTATATACAGTACCTCTAGCATTATTCTTGACATTTCTATTGTGTGTATCCTATATACAGTACCTCTAGCATTATTCTTGACATTTCTATTGTGTGTATCCTATATACAGTACCTCTAGCATTATTCTTGACATTTCTATTGTGTGTATCCTATATACAGTACCTCTAGCATTATTCTTGACATTTCTATTGTGTGTATCCTATATACAGTACCTCTAGCATTATTCTTGACATTTCTATTGTGTGTATCCTATATACAGTACCTCTAGCATTATTCTTGACATTTCTATTGTGTGTATCCTATATACAGTACCTCTAGCACTATTCTTGACATTTCTATTGTGTGTATCCTATATACAGTACCTCTAGCACTATTCTTGACATTTCTATTGTGTGTATCCTATATACAGTACCTCTAGCACTATTCTTGACATTTCTATTGTGTGTATCCTATATACAGTACCTCTAGCATTATTCTTGACATTTCTATTGTGTGTATCCTATATACAGTACCTCTAGCACTATTCTTGACATTTCTATTGTGTGTATCCTATATACAGTACCTCTAGCATTATTCTTGACATTTCTATTGTGTGTATCCTATATACAGTACCTCTAGCACTATTCTTGACATTTCTATTGTGTGTATCCTATATACAGTACCTCTAGCACTATTCTTGACATTTCTATTGTGTGTATCCTATATACAGTACCTCTAGCATTATTCTTGACATTTCTATTGTGTGTATCCTATATACAGTACCTCTAGCACTATTCTTGACATTTCTATTGTGTGTATCCTATATACAGTACCTCTAGCACTATTCTTGACATTTCTATTGTGTGTATCCTATATACAGTACCTCTAGCATTATTCTTGACATTTCTATTGTGTGTATCCTATATACAGTACCTCTAGCATTATTCTTGACATTTCTATTGTGTGTATCCTATATACAGTACCTCTAGCATTATTCTTGACATTTCTATTGTGTGTATCCTATATACAGTACCTCTAGCACTATTCTTGACATTTCTATTGTGTGTATCCTATATACAGTACCTCTAGCACTATTCTTGACATTTCTATTGTGTGTATCCTATATACAGTACCTCTAGCATTATTCTTGACATTTCTATTGTGTGTATCCTATATACAGTACCTCTAGCATTATTCTTGACATTTCTATTGTGTGTATCCTATATACAGTACCTCTAGCATTATTCTTGACATTTCTATTGTGTGTATCCTATATACAGTACCTCTAGCATTATTCTTGACATTTCTATTGTGTGTATCCTATATACAGTACCTCTAGCATTATTCTTGACATTTCTATTGTGTGTATCCTATATACAGTACCTCTAGCATTATTCTTGACATTTCTATTGTGTGTATCCTATATACAGTACCTCTAGCATTATTCTTGACATTTCTATTGTGTGTATCCTATATACAGTACCTCTAGCACTATTCTTGACATTTCTATTGTGTGTATCCTATATACAGTACCTCTAGCACTATTCTTGACATTTCTATTGTGTGTATCCTATATACAGTACCTCTAGCACTATTCTTGACATTTCTATTGTGTGTATCCTATATACAGTACCTCTAGCATTATTCTTGACATTTCTATTGTGTGTATCCTATATACAGTACCTCTAGCATTATTCTTGACATTTCTATTGTGTGTATCCTATATACAGTACCTCTAGCATTATTCTTGACATTTCTATTGTGTGTATCCTATATACAGTACCTCTAGCACTATTCTTGACATTTCTATTGTGTGTATCCTATATACAGTACCTCTAGCACTATTCTTGACATTTCTATTGTGTGTATCCTATATACAGTACCTCTAGCACTATTCTTGACATTTCTATTGTGTGTATCCTATATACAGTACCTCTAGCATTATTCTTGACATTTCTATTGTGTGTATCCTATCGTAATGTGCATGCTATTGTTACAGTATTAGGTTTTACGTTTATCCAGGGTTTTACGGTTCCTATCGTATATTACGTTTATCAAGCCTGATCATGTTTTGCGTATGGCACAACTATTGTGTATCCTGTCTTACATTTATGAGGTTTTCTGTTTATTGTGAAAACGTTTATCATGTAACTTTGGATTATTTTGGATTTATAGTTTAAATCTAATGAAAAGAACTATATTTTCCGTTTTGTCTAAAAGTTATTTTTCGGAATCAAGGAAATTAGACAGTACGTTTGATGGAGAACATAAAGCTGGCAATTATGAGGTATGAGAACAGCTAAGTGTCTTTCGAGAGAGGGTGAAACTTCATCACAATGTCATTGTAAGTCGTCTTGGGATTTATAACCTCTTGAAGTGATGGAAAGTAGGCAGAGGCTTGTTGAGGAAACTATAAGGAGAAGAAAATCCAACAAATTGAAACCTCTTTATCTAAAGTTCGGCTTAAACGGTTCTTGAGAAACAATGATTTGTAATTAACTTTAATAGAGAGAAAGTAAATTTTGGTTTGGAAAAAAAATCGGTAAGTTACAATGTTTACAATATTTATTTTAACAAAGGATATTTCCCTTTCACTGGTCTTCATCTAATTGATATATGAATAAACAAAATATCAATCTGCCTTTGAATTGATATGTAGAGTTCCAACTTGTGGTATTTGCAAAACAAAAATTCAATGTACAAATGTTTATATGCTAGCTTGCAGCTACAGGATTTCTCTTTTAAAAACTGGTGTGTCAGTTGCAAGTCGATCAGTGTTCATATTTGATTAAACTTCTCAGTTGTGACATCACAGAGGAAACAATGATCTTTGAAAACAACACTTTTTATTACAAATTAAGTACAGCAATTAGATAGGGGGCAAATTCCACTATTTATGTCTGCACATTATCTTCCAATCACTTTTAAAGTTGATATCTGAGTATAATCCTCTGTGTCATTGGATACTTTTGATAATCCAGGTTTAATAATTGGTCACAAAAACCTGCAATTTGCAATCAAAACTTGCTAAATTTAAGTTCATTCTTTCCCCCAGAACTGTATGACAGTTAGAAGAACACATAAACATACGAAGAAAGAATTATCTATGATAATCTTTTTTTAATACTTGATACTTTGAAGTTGAAGTTATTAGGGATAAAAATAAATATGCTTATTTACAGATTCGATCAAATTTGTTCCCCTCCCACAAATTAGCATGTACTTTGGTTTTATGCATCTATCTGTCAATTCATTCCTTGTATCTTCAATGTAGCTTGCTAGATCAAGAGAGATTGAAGATAAGAAAAGTTGGTGTTTACCACCACAGTGATTTGTTTCCCAGTTCTGTGTCTGAAAGCCTGGCTGCCAAACCTCCATACAACAAATATCTATAACGTTTTATTGTTCAGTTTTTATTTGTAAACATCCATGTCTGCATTACAGGGTTAGTGTGCGTAATTGACGTGATTTACAGTTTTTACAATGAGGCAATTCATCGTTCACCAAGGTCATTGACATTTGTCTGCTATACATAGTACAATTTATGTGTAAAATAATAATCATTTTTCAAGAGGGATTTTTGCAATACCATGGAGCAAGCACAGAGACAAAAAAAATCTGATGCATTCTCTAAATTGGTACCAGAATATTTATGAGACTAATATAAAATTTATGTATACATGTACATTCTTTAGAATTGTTACCTATATCAGTAAAATTATTTTTATGATGAATTTGCTGTAATTTATTGTACATGCGTTGATCTGCTTGAAAGAAAACTTGTCTGTTGATGTAAAGTGCTTGTTAAATCAAAGGGATTAGGCACAAGTTCAAACACTTAGATAGCTTTCTTCCAAAAAGTGCCTGTTAAAAACAATAAGTACACTAAGAAGCTCCCAAGATCTACCACACAAATTTATGTACCGAAGTGATTTTGGTGTTTTAACTGGGGTGCCATTACAGTGAAAACTGCCTAATCTGACACCTATGCAATCTGTTCCACTAGCCATTCTGACCCATATTTTCCTTCTCAATTTCACATTATTCTTTTTTACACTGTTTATTCTGGCACACTGTGTATTCTGACAAAAAAATAGTTTCCCAGTGCATGTCATTAGTAAGACAGGATTCACTGTATTATATTGAATGGAAGTCAACGTTAATGTATGTAGATTTTACATTCTAGCCTGTGAAAACGTTCATTGCATCATTTTAAACATGATACACTGTATTTACCTTTCATTAAAAAGGAAATACTATCATTCCAATAACGGTGTGTCACTTACTTTGCTCGATCGAGCGTGCAAATATTTGGGCGAGGCTTCTCATAGATTTCCATGAGACAAGCAGGTTTAACCTTTGTTCTCAGTGACCAATCACAATGAAAGAATGACATAGTGTGGTCATCCAAACTCACTTTTACTGAACAAAATTTGCAAGCTCAATCGAGTGAAGTGACATGCTGTTATTGTAATGATAGTATATTGTCATTTCCACAAAATCTGTTTGTAGAAAATTTATTTTAAAAACTTTCAGTCATGGACCACTTTGATGGTCTCATAGTATCTTATATTCCCAGGATAAAGTCAATCCTGCTCAGAAATTATCACCTTTTTAAAAACTATACCAAAGCCATAATTCATGCATGTATGGGAGTCGCAGGTCTTGGTAATCACAGTCATGTTTTATTTCAAATATAATTTCCATATGTGGAAACAGATATTTCTTCATCTGTCAAGGATTCTGAGAATTAAGTACTTTTATCAAGATCTAGAAATTTCCAAACCAAGAATGTTTCCAGAGAGGCTCAAGTGAGCTTTTGTCTGCCATTGTTGTAGTTAGCATTAACTTTCACATTTTCATCCTCTTCTCCAGAACCACTGGGCCCATTTCAATCAAACTTGGCAGAAATCATCCTTGGGTGAAGGGGAATCAAGTTTGTTGAAATGAAGATCCATGCCCCCATCAAAGGGGAGGTAATCAAGAAAAGGCAAAAATAGGGTGGGGTCATTTAAAAATCTTCTCAAGAACCACTGGGCCATGCAGAAGAGTTAAGATTTACATGAAAGCTTCCTGACATAGTGTAGATTCAGATTTATTCAAATCATGGCTCCCAGTGGTAGGTTGAGGTCACCATATTGGTTGAATTCAAGTTCGGTTTTGTCATGATCCTTTGGGGCTAGGTTGCGGCCACAATATGGGGTCAAAAATTTTCATGGGAATAATATAAGATTGAAATTAAAAACAAAGAAAACTCACAAAAGCTAAACTACAGGAGGCCCTTATTCTAGTTGACCCAAATGAAAAAAATACATTCCACCATTGTAAGACCTGTGTTGAAGGTGAAAAATATTTTGTACTTGATTGTCCTTTATACAAACATGCATATAAGAAAAAAGTATTCAAGATGCAAATCCAAAATATTTAGTAAATGGTCAATATATGATATTGTTTATAACAAGTGATGAAAAACCAAAGGCTTATAGGTTATATTTGTTATCATTACTTTTAGTATCATTTTGTTGATATTCATATTTTCAATACCTTTAAATTATGCCTAGCTGTCAAATACTAGTTCATGTAGAAAGTTTTTGTATGGAAGATACTGTATGCATGTGTGTGATTTTGTGTGTGAGATCATCTATTTAGATGTAATTGTAAATGTCTAAAAATAAAGCATGGAGAAAAAAAAGTATTCAAAAATATCATGTGATTATCATGTATCTTGTTTAATTACTGAATCCTTTCAATATTGTATCTACAAATTTGTTTATATATCAGAAACTCTTTATACCTTAGAAACTGATTGTTAGAAATTGATTGTTAATTATAATACCATGTAACACAATATATATATGTATTTTATACTGCATGACTAACAGCACTTACATGTGCTTTTAAGTGCCAATAAAGAATTGAATTGAAATGAATTCCCTACTTACTCAGACACATAGAAGACAGCAATAGCAAACAAACAAATAATATATTGGTGTTGTTTTATATTTGATAATATTGTGTGAGATTTACAATGTAATAAGCCATTAGATTATTTTCATTAATTGTTCTCCACTTTAGCAAATGCAGGAAATATTACTTGGATCTGTCCATCCATCTTAAGCGCCTTGGTTTTCAAATATCTCGGATTTTTCTCGGGAACCACTCTTAAAAAAATGACTGAACATTCGATAATGAGAGTATCTTTGTATGAGGACTCAAAAAGATCTGGAACAAGTGCTTTATAATTAAAGTTTTAATTTTACAGTTGATATTATGATTTCAAAATGTCTTACTGCCCCATAGAGGCTTTGAAATCTGGAAAACCATGAAGTTGACTGAAAAAGGGGAACACAATCCAAAAATAACAAATACAACTTTTTTGTTATAAAATTTTCCAAGCAAAAGGGGGGAGTGTGCAACTGATGTAGTTCCCTCCTCATCTTATTCTACCACTGTGTAACATTGTGAGACACAGATAGAGCTACATGTAATTCAAGATTGTTCCAAATTGTTCATGAACTACTGTTGTGCTTATTTTTTAACAAGCTACAATACTGTATAGCAGGAAATTAACTCGCATAATTAATTTTCGCTATATTCGCTGAAACAATATTTTTGCGAATTTAACATTCAGGGAATTAATCTTTCATATTGATAAGAAATTGAGTTCAGGATATTAAGATTTGTTTTTCCACAAATTAAACCGACCGCGGTTTGTTGCTAAATGAAAAAATCACGATTTTTTTCGACCGCAATATTAACCTGCTATACAGTAAGTATAACACATGCAGTACGTTGTTTGTTTGAGATGCTCATTCTGATACATTGCTCTGTTATTACAGAGATATGCTCTGTGTGTGCTGGTTAATGTAGAATATCGCCTTGTTAAGAGATTTTAACTCTGATACATTGCTCTGTTATTACAGAGATGCTCCTTGTGTGGTGGTTAATGTAGAATATCGCCTTGCTCCAGAACACAGATGGCCATCCAATCATGAAGATGCCATTTGCGTTGTCCGATGGGTGAAAATGAACAAAGGTCTTATAGGTAAGATAATTAGATTTTTGAGGAAAACAAATTCAGTAAACAAACATCAAGACATTTTATATACTTATAACCTGGATATTCAGTCTTTTTGATTATGTTAATGAAGATGTTGAACAGTTTGAAAATGTTACTCACTTGTATAGATAGTTATATTTTGAGAGAAAAAATATAACGGTAGGTCTAAGTTCAACTTCATAGTTGCAAGTTCGAATATTTTTTTTAATATTCAAAAGGTCTTGTTTTGAATAGGAGTGAATTAAGTGTGCAGATCCTCCCCCTAATGTTTCCAAAACTATAGGTTTTGTCGAAGTTGGTCTGTTATGAAATTTTCTTTCCTTAGTTAGAGGTCAAGGTCAATTAAAAGAATTTATCATAGGGTCTCAATATCTGAAATTGCAAAGTCTTTTCACTTACAGTAATATAATAAATGCCAATGTGAGCGTCTTTGAAAGTAGGTCAAAAGTTAACTTCATATTGGTAAGTTCAAATATTGCTGTATCATTCCATATGTCTTGTTTGATAGAACAGACTTATGGAATAGGAAAACCCTTTATGATATCTGAAGAAATGACCAATATGCTGGTTTCAAGATACATCTGAGTTATTTCCCTTTGGAGAACTCTTGTACATAGTTAGCGCTTAACAACTTGTTTACATGCGGGAGTGGGACAAATATTCATCACAGCATACGTGAATATGCTCAGTAAGTTTCTCATATGCAGTTTCATCACCGGAATTCAACTGCAGATACACAAACTAAGTGATAAGCACTAAGGGAGTAATTAAATACATGAAATTCTTTTTATATCATGTTATTTTGTTGCTCGTACATATCATATCCTGACCAGGATATTACTTGCAAATGTTTCTACTTTAGTAAAACATTTGTTTTGATAGTATTTTGTATTTCCTACATTTACATATTTAAACAAAAGCCACTTTTAATGCATTTTATCCTCTTCCTCAGTGACTGTAGTTCCACTCTGTCCCATTTAGGCATTCAAAGTTCCACTAATACACCTCCTACACAGAAGAGCTCTTATCTCTAAACTGGCATATTACAAAGTGTTTTTAGAAGTAGGTGAAAGATCAAATGATCAAAAAAAGTTTTGTTAAAACTAATACACATGTGAAATATGACAATCCTATCTTGGTATTACTCCTTAATAGTCACTTTAAAGACTCAAAAGTTAATGGCAAAAATTTATGTAAAGTAGATTGAAGAACAGTGACGAGATAACTTGGAGAAATACTGTGATTTCATCAATATTCATGAGCATCAATTTTTGTGGAATGAGCAAAATCCACTGTTTTGAGGATGAATAAATTTGTGGCCAATGATCATATTTAAGAAAAGATACTGCAGTTCCCCAAATGGAACTTCCTTGTGTATTTACTATTCAATAAGGTGAATGTCAGAGAATGTCAAATTTTTCGAAAGAAGGATTTAAAAAATGAAATAAAGATATTTTGCATGTTCTTTTCTTTAACTTTAACATTTATGATAAAGAAATATGTAGTGATACAGGGATATAGTCTGATTGTCGGGGTCATGAACTTTAGTACAAAGGAAATCTACCAAGTCCTATTACTTACGTTCAAAAGTTAAAGCATATGATAAAGTTTTTGAAAGTTAGGTGAAGCTTGGTCACAAGGTTAAATACTTTGGTACTGTAAGATAGTCATGTTTAATAGAAACTCCAAAGTTTATGCAGTAGGCAAGTTTTGGAAAATAGGTAAAGGTTTAAGGTAATGAATTTTGATACCAATGTAAGGAGGTTTTAACAAGAATTAATTGTGTATATCAAATTTTAATGCTCTATCACTTGCGTTAAATATTTATGACCTATGATTAAGTTTTTGATAGATAAGTCAAAGGTCATTATCAAGGTCACATGATGAAATGGTTTTATGTCATTGGATAGGTCTTGTTAAATGTTAATGAAATATCAAAGCTCTACCTCAAGAGACTCAAAGGTAATTAGTAAAACATGGCTAACACCACTAACAGGTGGTATATTTGGGGTCAGTGAAGTGTAAGAGCAAATCAAGGAATAGATATTGTATTTGATGTTTTATCAGCAGTTTCGGTTGCCTTTAGACTTACTCCATCAAAATGTGCATTATCCTGATCACAAATTCCTATGAAGTTGAACTGTTTTAAATAGCTCATATTAGTTATATCAGTATAATCTATCTAAACCGGCTATGTGTGGTTCCAAAGAAATTGGCCGGTTTGCACAGAGTTCGGAGTGCAGAATGTTGACAAGAATGAGAGTTGCTTCCCTTGTATTCACTATCTATGCATACGTGTGTAATGATTGCTAACGTTTTAATATACATTTATCACAAAAGAATTCAAAATGTAAAAATATAAATGTCAGTGTTTTATTGTCGTGCTCAATTGAAAAAGTTTCAATTTTTATTAAACAGTTTAAAATCTGGGAATTATTCGCGCAATTTTCTGTTGGTAAATTGTCGATTTCGTCTACATCATCGCCGTTATCAAGTGCTACATTATGTACGTACGTCAAGTTTGTGTTGTGTTCGTTTAGAATTTGTATTTCCCAGCTTTCATTGTAAATGTATCGCTTTCAACTGTCTCAATTTGTGAAACGGAAACTAATGCAATGCCGAGTGATCGACCGGACATGGCAAGTTGTGCTAACTAACTGCATATCATCACTGTCTGACTCGCCGTAGAGCTCCGAGAAGTCCACGAGGGGAAACCCTGCTTTTGGAAAACATAACGGGATTGTTGCCGATTTTGTTTCATTCCAAGAATGTATCGAATTCATCGATTAATTGAACTTTGTCTTTTAATGTCAGCTCTCGTCTCTGTCGTTAGGGGAGGGCGCCATTACCTCGTGCGTGGTGCTGTCATAATTGAAAAGTGCACCCCCTAAAAATCAGGTTTTATTTTAAACTGATCGCGACTCATCGCCAATTGCACTCTTTTACTTACCTGTGGCTTCCCTTGAGACACCCTTTATGTACACCGCGTGTGATGTGATCGACCGAATACCGACAGGTTGGTCATCGTGGGGTGGCTGGTTTAAATGCGATAATTAGAGCTAATTACGAGCAGTTGGGACCCTGTGTACACCGAATACAATTGACCGCAACAATTAGGGTGGTGTATCATCGAGGGGCCGGTTTACACAGGATAATTAAAGTTAATTGATAGCAGTTGGGACTGTGGAAGCCGGCCGATATACAAAATACGCAGTATCCGGAGTACAGGGAATTATCAATAAAGGATTTGTTAAAGAAATGTTAGGGACTATATTTTGTGGCTGGAATTGACAGAGCGCCGGAGTACTCAGAGGCCGGTTTGGACAAATTATACTGTACATTCTAAACCTATGAGATTTAATGAAAAGTGTGTTTAGCTCACCTGAGCTGTATAAGCTCAAGTGAGCTATTCTGATCACATTTTGTCTGTCTCTGTCCGCCAGTCTGTCTGTCCATAGACTTTTCAAATTTCCATCTTCTTCTCCAGAACTACTAGGCCAATTTCAATCTAACATGGGTGAAGGAGAATCAAACTTGGCAGAAATCATCATTGAGTGAAGGGGAATCAAGTTTGTACAAATGAAGGACCATGCTCCTTTCAAAGGGGAGATAATCATGAAAATGCAAAACTAGGGTGGGGTCATTTAAAAATCTTCTCAAGAACCAACAGGCCAGAAAAGTTTGAATTTACATGAAAGCTTCCTGATATAGTGCAGATTCAAGTTTGTTAAAATCATGGTCCCCAAGGGTAGGATGGGGCCACGATAAAGGATTAAAGGTTTAAATGTGAATATATAGGGAAAATCTTTAAAAATCTTCTTCTCAAGAACCACTGGACCAGAAAAGTTCAAATTTACATGAAAGCTCCCTGATGTAGTGCAAATTTAAGTTTGGTAAAATCATGGCCCCCAGGGGTAGGGTGGGGCAACAATAGGGGATCAGTTTTATATGCTGATATATTGGAAAAATCTTTAAGAATATCTCTTTACTTTAAGAAGTATTTAGGCTAGGGCTTTCATATTTTGTGCATACATTCTTTATGAAAGACATGTAATATAATGGCATGTGATCTTGTGACCTTGACCTGGAAGTTTGACATACTTTTATAAAAAATCTCACCTATTCAATATGTCCCGAACTATTTAAGGCAGATCTTTTGTATTTTGTATGTATATTTGTTATTGCAAGATCTTTCATTTCATATCATGACCTTTGACTTTTTGACCTTGAACTTTGAGTTTGCCTTACTTTTAAGAAAACATAACCTATCAAATATATTTGAAACTATTTTAGATGGAACTTTCTTTATTTGTATGTGGATTTTGTATGGCAAGACCTTGTACACCATTGTGTTTGATCTTTTGACCTTGGATTTTGACCTTCTTTCTAAAAAAACCCTGACATATTCAATATCTCCTGAACTATTTATTAGGGCTTTCATATTTTGTATATAGATTCTTTATGGCAAGACTTTTATTTTGTGAAGTTTGACCTTGACCTTGGAATTGGACCTACTTTTTACTGACCTATTCAATATTTCCTGAACTATTTAAGGTAGATCTTTCATGTTTTGTATATAGATTTCTTATGGCAAGACCTTTCATTTCATACTACATGTATGACCTTTGACCTTGTGACCTACTTTTAAGAAAACGTAACCTGTTAAATATCTTCGAAACTACTCAAGGTAGTGCTTTCATATTTTGTATATAGATTCTTAATGACAAGAGTTTGTGATACAATCATATTTGATCTTGTGATCTTGACCCATTTTCTTAATAACCTGACTTAATCAATGTCTCTTGAACCATTTTAAGGTAAAGCTTTTATATTTTGTTGATAATTCTTTATTGCAAGACCTTGTTATACTTTGGTATTTGACCTTGTGGCCTTAACCAGGAAATTTGACCCACTTTTTAAAAAAAAATCTGGTCTTTTCATTATCTCCTGAACTGTTTGAGATAGGGCTTGAAGATTTTGTATATAGGTTTCTTATGGCAAGATATTATACAATGATATATATGACCTTGTGACCTTGATCTTATCCAGAACAGCAAGATCATGTTAGTCATATTGGTTTTGAGGCATCTCTGTGTTATGTAAACTCATATTCAGTTATGATTTGATCCTTTGGGGCTAGGTTGAGGCCACAATATGGGGTCAAAGTTTTCATGGGAATAAAGATTAATAAAACAGTCTCTTGAAAATCAAAACAGCTGAACAATGGTAGGGCCAAGGTGACTCAGGTGAGCAATGTGGCCCATGGGTCTCTTGTTTGTTGCATCTACTTCACCAAGTGTTCTCTTATATTTCATTGAAATCCCACCTTTAGGTTTCTCATGGATATATTTCTTCAGTGTACAGTAAGTAGGTATTCATTAAAACTTGGTTTGCTATAAACAGAGTTTGCTGTATGTATGAGTTGCTTTAACAGGTGCTAATAATGAAAGCAATGTCGGAGTGGGAGGCAACAGCGCTGGTGGTGAGATAGCAGCTATGGTATGCCACTATGTAGAAGGCATAGATTATCAGGTATCTGATTGATTATCATTTTGTGAGTAGGTGCAGTGAATGAGAGCACAGTGGGGGTGGGTGGCGACAGTGCAGGGGGACGATTGGCAGCCATGGTCTGTCATGACTTGCCTGAGATAAATTATCAGGTAATGATACTAAGTGGTGAATTTTTTTCTATTTTAGGTGCTGTGAACCGCAGCACGGTAGGGGTAGGTGGGGATGGAGAAGGAAGTCGCATGGCAGCTCTTGTTTGTCATGAGGTTTCTGATTTGGGGTATCAGGTAACATGCACTGAAACTCATGCAAGTGCTGCATGAATGCATGTTGTCCTTACTCTTCAGTTTTCTTATCATTTTTATCAATTTTAGTTTAAAAATTTTCACAGTTTTTAATTATTTTTATTTTCAAAATCATTATAATAAGCATTGCATACACTATAAAACTACAACATTTTTTGTTGAATCTTATGGAATTGTTGTAATAAACTTTTATTACTAAAAATTATCAATCACAAGGTTTTACAGTAAAAAAAAAAAATGCTGAAATACAGACACAATAACTTTTATCTTAAGTTCAGTTATAATTTGTAGCTTGCAATTTCTGATTTTGTTGATATTGAACATCTTTATTTTTATTGCCCTTTTTGAATTTTGTATGTTAGGTGGGTTTTTTTAACATTGTGCATCTTGAGATTTGCTGACACATAAACTTTCATTATGCATGTTTATTTAATATACAGCAGTGTTTTAAGAATATCCATGTATTTAATTGCAATAATTTATTAAATCATGTGATCACTGGGTTTGTACCTCCTTCCCTTTGTGCAGGTACTTGTGTACCCAAGTGTAGATCTAAGGAGGAACTACAAGTCAGCTGAGGAATTTGCAGAAATGCCTGGACTCACAAAAAAGATGACAGATTGGTAATAATGACCTACATACATCAAATAAATGCATACTTTTGATTAAATATGTTCAATTTTACATTGTGCTTACTGGGTGGTTTATTCAATCCATTAAGGATAGTCAAAGGTGTAACATCCAAATATTCAATTTTTAAAAAAAATTGTGTAATCCCTTTCAAGATCGAATGTTTCACTAACATGGATACCTCACCAGCATTATGTGAAGTGCCATAGATTTTGACATATGCATGGCAATTAGGGCCATAGCAGTGAGGGTTCTTTATCATTCCTGTGCTAAAACTAGACCTCAGTTTTTACGATCTCATTCAAAAGACCTGCAACTCTCGCTTATAAATGCCGGGTGTTTGGGAAGGGAGCAGTCACTATTAACCAATGTTTTTGTCTTAAGTTTGATGCAGCCAAATTATGAGCAGGTCTTGAACCTTCAACCTCCATTCGTCACAAAACAGTGCATGCCCTCATGTGTTTTCAAAATTGAAATTGTATTTCTTAAATATTTGTAATAAGGTAATGACATTACAATATAATATTCTAAATTTGCTCATCGTAAAACATTTCATTGTAGATTGTTTCATTGTACGGTAGATTATTTCTTTGATTTGCACCTTCACTTCTTTTTTTCCCCCCAATTTCAAAGCAGAAATCAGAAAATGATTCTTGGATTTTAGTTAATTAGTTGTTAATTATATGAATTAAATGTCAGCTAATGATATGGTATATCATCACATAATTTTTAATAAATTGATCACTCGAGAAGGCAGGGAATCATACAATTTATTCCTTTAGTAGTATAGATGTATGAAGTAAATTTTCATCAGTGACAGGGCTCAGTACAGGTAAAAAAAAAAATAGTATGAAACATTCATGTGTGTCTGCATTCTTTAGCTTTGACGTGCAGCAGCATTTCAATGTGGTATTTACAATAGTTTAGGAATTGTTATGTATGAATACACAGTTGCTGTTTGAAAGGTCATGTACACCATGACATGAACCATTGCTTCTTTGAGTGGATATATTTTTGTTGGTTTAATTAAAGCATTAAGTAAAAAAAAAAAAGGGATACCAAGTATTTTAGACATATTTCAGCTTTAAAGTGAAATCAGCGTCTGGTTTTGAACCTTTTTGGTCGTGGTGGTGGCTCGTATTAAACTCACTCTTTTATCAAACACCATGATGACTCTTTTGCATGCCGGTTGTGATCTCTGAGACAGGGCACCATTTTACATCTCATCTGATGGATCATGAGTGGATATATAAGATTTATTTTCATCTTTTGAACAATTCACAATCAGGCTAATACACTGTGCATGTAGGACTGGAAAATATGTAAAATCAATGTGCAAAGATTAAAATAACAGAATAATTTGTTAAAACGTATTTTAGGTTTAGAGAAAAATACATTGATGAAGCAGATATAACAAATCCTAAAGCTTCAACAATACTTCAGAAAAACTTCAAGGGTCTTCCTCCAGCACTAATGATCTTAGCTGAGTTAGACCAGAATCGGGATCAAGGTTACGGTAAGGTATTGTTCTACAGAAAAGCAATGTGTGTTTAACCTGTAAATCTGTGTGTTTTAGGTTCATGGGCCATTACATTGATCACTCAGATCTCAGCAATGCTAGGGCTTCACCTCTGCTTCAAACTAACTTTGATACTTTGCCACCAGCTTTAATAATCATAGCTGAACTTGATGTACTGAGAGATGAGGGTATCGGTAAGCATGACACACCCTGTCAGAAAGATCACTCAGCTTGTCTTGTCCTATAGAGCAGTTTATAAATCCTGAAAAACTCAAACACCATGAATTTTCTCAGTGCATTTCATAGCACTAAACTGATAGAAATAGAATTTTGTGGAATCCCATATACCCGTAATTTTGATTCATACAGTTGTTACAGTAATCTATTAAAAAGGGGTTTTCTTATTTTTACCATTAATATTACTCAAAATTAGATACGCTTTTAGAATTAAAAAAAAACAACAATGCAGTAAAAGTTGTGGAATTTGAAAAATTAGCAAAGTTTTTCCTTCTTGTTTATCATATATCTGAGGGTCTTTTTGACACTACTATTTTAACCATAATGTATTTTATAACTACATCATCATCTGACTATATGCATACCTTAATAGATTAACATCATGGTCAATTGTTTGATAATAATAAAACATCTAATTTACTTTGTATCCACTATACTGCATATTGCATGAACTGCACATTGGTATTAAGTAAGGGTTGTCAAATTGGTTTTGCAATTATTAATTATTTATCATGGTATATGGTCTACCTATATGGTTGTGATATTTTCAAAATATATTTATGATATGACATTTAAATATACAATGGACTCTATATCATCCAATGTATTTTTGCATTAAGATTGTGAATCTGTATTAGTATATACACACTCGATAGACAGACATTATAGGATATCTTCATTAGACAAAATCAGCAACTTTTCATGATGCAATGCCAAGTAGGTTTTTGTGTTGCTCTGAACAATAATGATATCATAATGAATGCTAGTAGGTAGAATAAAAAAAGACTTCAATGCTCATTTATTGATTGATATATTAACAGCATACCATGAGAAACTTAAGGAGGAAGGAGTGAAATCACAGATCTTTACAGTTAAAGGGGTCACGCATGGATTCTTCCACCTACCAGGTAGAATTTGGATTATTCTATTATTTTCATAGAAATATTAATTTCATATTTATAATGGAGTAGGGATAATTTTTTTGGGACCGTTTGTCCATATGTTAGTCTGTTGTCGTGAACTTTGCACATTTTCATCTTCTTCTCCAGAACCACTGGGCCAATTTCAACTAAACTTGGTACAAAGCATCCTTGGGTGATGGGGATTCAAGTTTATTCAAATGAAGGGCCATGCCCCCTTCAAAGGGGAGTTACTCACAAAAATGCAAAAAGAGGGTGGGATCTTTAAAAAATCTTCTCAAGAACCACCGGGCCAGAAGAGCTGAAATATAAATGAAAGGTTCCTGACATAGTGCAGATTTAAATTTATTAAAATCATGGCCCCCCAGGGGTAGGATGGAGCCACAGTTGGGGATCAAAGTTTTACATACAAATATACAGGGAAAATCTTTAAAAATCTTCTCAAGAACCCTGGGCCAGAAAAGTTTACATTTACAGGAAAGCTTCCTGACATAGTGCAGATTCAAGTTTGTTAAAATCATGGCCCCCAGTGGTAGGATGGGGCCACAATATGGGATCAAAGTTTTACATACAAACATATAGGAAAAATCTTCTCAAGAACCACTGAGTCAGAAAAGCTGAGATTTACGGAAAGCTTCCTGACATAGTGCAGATTCAAGTTTGTAAAAATCATGGTCCCCGGGAGTAAGTTGGGGCCACAATAGGGATCAAAGTTTTACATGCGAATATATAGGAAAAATCTTGAGATATGTGCCAAGGTGACTCAGGTGAGCGATGTGGCCCATGGGCCTCTTGTTTTCCTATAAGTAATAGTGGATCTAAGAATGGTGGAGGATGTAAAATAGCTTATTAACTTTTCTCCTCCTATATGGCTTATTGAATAGACTTGAAACTTTGTACAATGTTTCATTGCCATAATTTGTAGATGTGCATATTGTTGGGATGGGAGGATCCAATTATTTGAAAATATTCAAATATTGATCCAATTATTTTCCTAAAAGTTATCATGGATCTGAGGGGTGAAGGGTGTAAAATAGTTTGTGATCACTATTCTTATATGGCTTATCGGAGTTCATAATGTTATGTCTATGTTCCTGCTCATGCTTTTTCCTCCATACCATGCAGTACATTAAAGGAAGGATGTTTCACTTGGTGCATTTCCAATTTGGGGAGCTGGGGAGACATTTTTTTCATAAAAACAATCTGTAGTTTCTTTTAAATCTGTGAAATATATATACACGTAAATATGAACTATAGTCACATCAGAAGCATTTTAAATGTTTGAAGGAGTATGCTTTGCATGCTTTAAATTTCTCCCAAACATATTACAGATAAAAGAACTTGTTGATTAGGAAAAAGTGTTTCTACATTATATTGTGACACCCAACAATATCAACAACATCAACCCCCAAAAAATGGCCCTCAAATCTAGTCATGTTAGGGAAGCGAAACCATTTCTTTTACTTCAGTTTACTACAGTATTCATTTTCATTGTAGGTCATTTTAAAGAATGTTGCCTTAGAGCCCATGAGAAGGTTTCCAAGTTCATTAAAGCCAACTCATAAACAACTAGTCACAGTGGGCTGATGACCTCTGAACTTGCAAAAGGTTCTGAAAGCATAATCCATATTTTAGTTATACAAGTATATCTACTCAGAAAAGAGACTTGAACAATATACTCTAGCTGTTCTAGATAACACCATGTGTTAGTTTAGTGTATTTTTAACTTTGAACTAACCAGTGATTGTACTTATACATCATTTATATATCTATTTAGAAAGATCCAAGTCTACTGATTTGGCTTATGTGTTATGATGTGTATAGCTTCTTTGTATGTTGACGTAGGAGAAATGAAGCACACACCGCTGGCGTACGTTGAATATGTTAAGAATCAGTTTTTACGAGAACGCTAAAGTTGTCATATGCTGAATGGAAACTAAAATTTTGTGCATGCATAAGAATTTTAATGTATGTTAATTAACATATTGTGTATACATTATAGTCCTTTATTGGATAGGTAATTGTTGCACAAGTTTACATGCTTTACATGAAAGTTCCTTATATGTTGACACACATGGGCAACCTGCTGGGAATCTGTGTAGCATATATAGAACTTATATCTAACCTATTGGTAACATACTTATGACTTATCTGTAACTTATATCGGACGTTTACGTAACATGTATGGATGTATTCAGTGTTTGCCTAGCGACCTTAGAACTTACTCAACGTAATTTAAAAAAAAAATGTGAGGAACATACTAAATGTGTTTAAAATTTACAGATAATTAACATATTCAAAATCTTTCTGGGGTTCAGTTATATATATATTTATGTACATGTATATTTGCAATGTTTTTACCTTCGATATCTTTACTAATTGAAATGATAACCATTTCCTCATGAATGTAAACAATATGCATACATGTACATGAATCCAAATATTGTACGACTATTTAAAAACTGGGAATATTATGACAGAAATGGAAGTAAGATTGAATGTAAATATAAAAATAAGCATCGCAGTTCTTGCCCTCAGGTATTTTCAAAAACGAAATTTGTTTCTTAAATATACTTTGCACAGATAACAAGATGGAGGATAGCTGTAATTTTTATAGGTCACTTTACTATCAATGTGCACTCCAACAAGCCTTTCTTACATTTTACTTTAGTGAATGCATTCAAGTAAAACAAACACGCAAGAGATACATCGTATGTCTGCAAGCTTTCAAAAGCTTATAGATGCTCTATACATTATATATAACATCTTATGCATGTCTCTGTTTAATATCAATATCGTATAGTGACTTGTGCATAAACAACATGTTATATGCTCATTATGTGCGTTAGCATATCCTAAAAACTTGATTTCAGCATATGCCAGCGTGTTTGATAAATTTTTCATACCTCATAATAAAATGTCTAACACACTGTAGTGTGACAGGGCCTTTAGTTTTTGTACAGATTCATATCCTGGATTCTGTCTTCTTCTTTAATTCCTATTATGTAAGTTAGTATATTGTGTATGTGTGAATATTTTTTGCAATTTGCACATGCATTTCAAGATGAGGTTTTAAATGTCATTGTAAAATGCATCCAAATTTGAGGTACATTCGAAATTTTATCATTTTTTTTTAATATAAAGATGCATTTATTATTGCATGCTTTTTATGCTTTGTTGTTGTTTTTATTTTATTGAGAGATATGATATTTTATGCATTACAATTTACAGTGGTGTTGCTGGCTCAATTTTCATTTCATTTTTTTTAAATAATTGTATGAGCTGTATTATGCATAGGCCAAACAACAAAAAAATGAAATTGAATTATAGAATTATTTTTGCTTAGTTTTTAACATTTTTTCATTCAATATTTTTTACTTGGACCAAAGACTATTATAAGCTATAGTATTTTCCAGTATTGTTTTTGTAAGTGAATTACACAGATTGTTGAACTTTGTTGTAAATTTATATTATGTAAAACTGGTGGAAATTAGTGGAAGACATTTTTCAATTTATGACCCATTGGGAACTAGATGCTTATAATATCAAATATGTTTCGCTTTACTTTTATGACATTAGCACATTATACTTGCTTTAAGATTATTATAGTTTGTATGCATGTCTTCCATTTAATATGTAGTTCTCTCATATGCTAGTCATTTTTACAAGACTTTAAAGTTCATTTATTTGTGCCATTTTGTTTAAAATGTTTAGGTTTCAGCAATAATTGAATATTTTGATAAATATATGAATACAGTAAAACTCATTTATGAGGAATTCATTTATACCGAATTCTTGGTGAAAAGGAATAGCTAAATTAAAGCTAAGCTTGAAAATAGCTGTTGTAAAACTGTATTGTTAGATTCTGGAACCATTTTAATTCTTGGAATGTACAAGTCTGTTAGAAGTCTTTTGTCACAACTATATTCTAATTTAAGTTTGTCACAATATTTCATGTTATTATTAGTTAGATGTGAATAAATACTTTTTTCTGATAGTTTTGTAAATTCCAAATATTAGAATAATTCCATTAATACACCATTTTAAGAAAAAAAATACAACAAGAAATTCATTTATAAGGAAAATTTGGGTTATGGGGAAGAAATAAAATTTATGCCCCATTATTAATTTCATAATTATGATTTTTTTTTTAGAGTGAAGTCGTCAAAACATCCATTAAATTAAAAGCAGTAATTAATTATAATGGACTCTCTGTCTGTGATTTGCTTGAATAGAATTCAAAATCAGGGACAAAATTGAATTTGTCGGAATCCACTCCTTCTGTCTCCAGATACCAGTAAATGCATAAGGCTCAATGTCTGGTATGATCTCGAAAGAAAGATAATTCTAATAGTGTGTTCAACTAATTCAAGCAAGTTGGCGTTTTCTACAAAAAATGCATCAATTTAGTTGGAATAAATTTCTTCAACAGTAGCCAGTCTTAGACAGCTATGTAATATTTCAATATTTACTGTTCATTGCATTGATCCTAACAATGTTATTTTGGAAAAAGAAGAAAGTGAGGTTTTGGATCCACGTTCCCCTTTTGATCCACCACCATATCCTCTTTAATGTGCCAAACAAAACTAGCTGAAAATTTGTGGATTATATATATCTGGTATCTATTTTTCAATTCCCAGTGCCATTTTGCACTTTTATGGAACTCTGAAGTTACAAGCTACATTCCCCTGACCTGCCGTTGATCGGATATCTGTAAATTTATTTGAGCTAATCAATTTCAAAGAAGTGAGGACCCCTCCCTCGATTGTTTCCATATTTAATCCAGCATTAGGAATTGGAATTCCAGATACAATAGACATAGAATCTACGAATTTACGGGAAATTTGCACATTAAAAGAGTAGGTGGATGAATGGAGCCAGGTGCCTGTGAAAGTGTCATAATTTCAAGGGAGGGGGGGGGTGATAAAAGATCCACCAGAAATGGCCCCCTATCTCCCAAATTTTGGAAGGCAGTCTCCCCAATGTGGTCCAGGAAGGAAACACATTATAATTCTTGCTAGAGTGTAGTTGGCAGAAATTAACTAAGTTGAACTGTGGTAGACAAAATTAAATACATAATATTAAAGTATTTGTCATTAAGTTTGGCAAGAATTCCATCATCTTCTACTTGTCAAGATGGTTCTAGCATGCTGCTGGGAGATTTGGTTCTGCAACCCTCGGTAGGGGGCGGAAGAGGTTAACCATAAATGGTGAATTTCTCTGTGCTTAAAGCAGCTTTATATGTTGGGTTCTATGCTTTTTGACACAATACATCTTTTGTGTGGTTGTATTTCAAATTGGATTGGTGCTTAAAAGATTTTTGATTATTAAAAATTTGCTGTTTCTTACTATATATTTCAGAATCTGTTTTTCTTTGTGTAAGGAATAAAATATTTGTATTAATTTTGGAATGAAAGCCAAAGGGTAATATTTGTTCTTATAGTCTCCATAATACAAACAAACCAGACATTTATTTTCTATATATCTAGTGTTAGACTTGATCAAGTCTATAGAAAGTTGATTTAAAAAACTTTTTTTTTTTTACTTTTCTGCATGATGTTCTAAAATAAATTCTCTAGACATTATAAAAAGGTAAGAAAGAGAGCAGATGTATAAAGTCAAAATTAAAATAGAAATTGAACAAGTCTACTATATTTTGTAATATTTACATTTGCAATGTTTTTGCCTTTGATATTTATACACATTATGATTATAGTCATTTCTTCATGAATTTAATGTGTTACAATTGTAAACCATGCAGGTATGGATCTTTGATGAATTTAGTACATATACGTCTATTTTAACAACCAAACTCCGAAAGCAGAATATGAATTTCTTGTTTGAAAATACATGCAGGTATGAACTGCAACACTTCACGCTAACATACTTTTCATGAAGCGTGCTAGTGCTTCATGAAGTACTAGTATGCTGGCGTGAAGCATCACAGTTTGTGTATTTTCAAAATGAAATTTATTTCTTGGATATACAATGGTTTCATAAATTTTTATGTATATCAAATTTCGTGGAATTGTCAAAAAATACAATTTTGTTAATGCATAATTCTAAGGAAAGCTACTTGAGCTCCTTTTGTGAACAAAAACGTGGTCTGGCTCAACCAATAGAAAATATTCAAAAGAAATATGGTAAACCCACCGTGTGTCAATGGTCAATGTTGTGAAGAAATGAAATATAATGCAACAGCAAACGTTTACTAACAACATGGGTTAATGTATACTGTGGTTCAGCAAGGATCTCGTGATTACAACTTTGTATATTGTAGCATAGGACTGTTTATATACTAGGTGCATTATGTTTTAAATATAAGGGTAGTAATGTACTATTTTTGAATTTTTGTTAATTAAAATTCATTAGAAATGAATGTTCATGATTTATTCTTTCCACTGGAAAAGTTGCCTGAATCAAAAAAATTCAAGTGTTTGCAAAGTTCCATGTTTCAATGACCATTATACACTGCTTATGGAAGAGCTGCAATAAGGTAAAGAGATACTTTATTAATTTCACTGATATACAGGCGACTCTCGGTAACTTAAAGGGACTTTTCTAGGTTTTTCGAATGTGACCTTAAAAACGAAGATCCTGTGTTGTGACAGGCATTGGCATGTTAAAGAACCCTCACTGCTACGACTCTGGGGTCTTATAAATTTGTGGTACTTCACCTACATCTGGTGACATCTTGATGAGAGTGAAAAATTCTCGACAGGACGTAAAACTAACAGAAACACCAACTAGGTAAGCATGTGATATCAAACGGCCATTGATTTAAGATGATTACTTTTTCAATGCTTTTGCCTTTAATATCTTTATAAATTTTAATGATAGCCATTTCCTCATGAATTCACTGCAGTTGTGAACAATGCGTGTATGGATTTTGATAAAATGTATGTCTATTTTAATGACTGGGAATTCTGACAGAAATGAAAGTAGAATATAATTATAACAAGAGGCCAATGGGCCACCTGAGTCACCTTGGCCTTGCCATTGTTTAGCAGTTCTGATTTTTAAAAGAATATCAAAATGAAAAATTTGGACTTCATATTGTGGCCTCAAAGGATCATGACATAAAAGAAAATGAATTCAAATGACATGGATATGCCTCAACAACAATATGGCTAACATGACCTTGCTGCTCTGGTTAAGAAAAGGTTCACAAGGTCATACATCATGATATGAAATGAAAGATCTTGCCATATGAAACTTTAATCTACTCTATGTCTGTAAACTTTCATGTAAATTTCAAATTTTCTGGCCCAGTGGTTCTTGAGAAGATTTTTAAATGACCCCACCCTATTTTTGCAATTATTTCCCCTTTGAAGGGGGAATGGCCCTTCATTTGAACTAACTTGAATTCCCTTCACCCAAGGATGATTTGTACCAAGTTTGAATGAAATTGGCCCAGTAGTTCTGGAGAAGATTTCCCTATGTATCGGCATGTACTTTGATCCATTACCGGGGACCATGATTGATCTGAACAAACTAGAATCTACTCCATCAGGAAACTTTCATGTAAATTTCCACTGTTCTGGCCCTGTGCTTCTATTTTTTTTGCATTTTCTTGACTTTCTCCCTTTTCAAGGAGGAATGTTCCTTCATTTAAACAAATGTGAATCCCCTTCACCCAAGGATGTTATATGGCAAATTTGCTTGAAATTGGCCCAGCAGTTAAGGAGAAAAAGTCGAAAATTTTAAAAGTTTGTGGTTGGACAGACGGACGATGGACAAAATGTGATCAGAAAAGCTCAAAACTAAAAAATGAATTACAGTTTTGAAAATACATGAGGGTATGAAATGCAATGCTTCATGTTGGCATACAATGTATGAAGTATGCCAGTGAAACGTCACAGTTCATACCCTCATGTATTTTCAAAAATAGAAATTTATTTCTTAGTGAATCTCTGCTGAAATTCTGTAATGATGGTCCTAATCCAAGACTAGACCAGGGCAAAGACACCCTTAGCAGAGTCTATTCAATTTGACTCCCTGAAACTATACCTCATAGAAATTTCAACACCAAGATCATAGTTATGCCGGTCTCTACCAAGTTGTTTTTGTAAGAGTACCTATGGTCATTCAATCAAAGACTGGGATGAATGGGTTCACCTTGTTTTATTTGCTGCATGGAAGGCAGTTCAGGAATCTCTTGGGACTGAACATCCCTTTGAACTTGTGTTTATAATCATACTGTTAGAGGTCCTTTGAATTTGTGAACTAAAACTGGTGCTTTATGAGCTTCTTTACTGTAGGTTAGTGCGTTTTCATGGATACATTTGACTATAAATAATTGTAAATAAATCATTTAATCTTGGAATTGTTTTATTGACTTTTGGTGGCATCTCAGGTTGTTCTGGCCTGTAACAGGACCCTATATACATATTTCTTAAAAATCAATGCTTGGAATGTCCTTTCAAATGTTTGCAGGCATTTGTCTAAAATTAATATAGTTATGATTAGTGAGAGAGTCAAAGTTTAGTACTGGGGTCAATTGGAAATTTTCCCTACAGGATGTGTAACCCAAAAGCTGTTACTTGAGATTGAGCAGAAGTATGAATGTTTAGGTGTTGCAAGAGTAAAGTTATTTGGAAGAATTTGAATTATCTGAATAAGAAACAAGAATATTATTCAAACTGATGAATGCTCCCCGAACTGCTTCTAACCAATGAGCTGTGCTTAATATGACAAATGACTCGCACAATGATGTTGAAATGGAAGGTTTCTTTTTTCCATGTATAAGTATTGAGTGACATTGACCTTATCAAAATGACCTTTGTCTGAGAGCCATTTGTCTTTTACTTATTTGTGTAATATATGATCAATATGTTAAAATAAGGAACTTCTTCCTCATATAAGGTGCATGTATATGATCCGAGTGACCTTGATCTTTCCAAAATGAAAATGAAAGACCTTGGTCCAAAAGATCAATAACTGTTAAAATATTTTTTCACATGTAAGGTATGTTCTGAGTAACCTTGACCTTTATAAAATGACCTTGCGTGACCTCTATATGAAAGCCATTTGTATGATACATGATAAATTTCTGATGAAAGGTTTAGGAAGGACTGGAATTTTGTACACTGTATGCACAGATTACAAATCTAGCGATGGTTTTATGCATGTACCTGTAGAAGTGATATATTCATACTCTGAAGAACACATGTATGTATTTTTAAATAACTGAAAAATGTATGCAAAGAGAATCTCCATCTATTTCTCTAAAATGAACTAGGCCAGTTCTAGCAGCACTATTTCAAACTGGGCCATTCATAATACAGTAGATCTGAGCAGCATGTTTGTACAAATTTCTACAATTTCTGCATTTCATACTGGTAAATATAGAAGGGACAACAATCTTATGGTAGCTCCATCCTCATGTGACTAATCAATATTAATGGTTGAAAGTCGAAAAACTGTATTAATTTCCACTCAATATACAGTATAGTTAGATTTAATTAATAACCAAAGAAAGTGGCAACCACCTTTTTAAAGATGTCAGACATACAAAAGCAGAAGCATATATGTTGACATAAGAAAATCACACATTTTCATCATACAGAATAATAAAATTAGATAAAAACTTGTTGAAATGACAAATTCTAAATGCCAACAGTGTAAAAAAAAATTTACTAATTGATAAATATGTATAAATTAACTGGATATTAGGAAAATCATTGTATAATGGACATGCAGTGGAAAAAATACCAGCACAGGAGTTATTGCCCTTGACAGCATTTTTTAATTATAAATACATGATTACCTTTGGAAAATATAAACTTTTTCAGTATCAATACCTTACCAGTTTTTTTTTATTCTATGCAGTAGATAAAATTTCTCTAAAACACATATTTCTATCATGCGCAAAGTTTAATTCAATAAAGATTTCTTCGACATCACATGAGGATCGATCAAACTTAATTCCTGTGACCCAATGTCATTAAAATGATGCTCAAATTTTCAGAAAACAGAACAATATTTCTACAAGCTTTAAGAATGATACTTGGAATCTTTACCTTAAATATCGATAATGAGTATGCCAGATATTAAGAGACACAACGACTGAAAATGAAGTAAAGAAATAGCTATGGTAATTTCCATTCATATTTCTACTACATCAATTGTAGTTTCATAAATCATGAATGCTTAAAAATGATCTCCACTCCCTGTAAACCTGTCATGTGAATGTATCATAAACCTTGGTCAAATTATTTGGTGTGTTTTGCCACATAAGTGACATAAAGAAAATCCATACTTGAACACTCTATCATTTACCCTGTACTTATCTTTGACCCTGTACTTATCTCGTTTACCCTGTACTTATCTCATTGACCCTGTACTTATCTCATTGACCCTGTACTTATCTCATTGACCCTGTACTTATCTTTGACCCTGTACTTATCTCATTGACCCTGTACTTATCTCATTTACCCTGTACTTATCTCATTTACCCTGTACTTATCTTTGACCCTGTATTTATCTCATTTACCCTGTACTTATCTTTGACCTAGTACTTATCTCATTTACCCTGTACTTATCTTTGATCCTGTAGTGCCCAATATTTTCCTTCAATCAAATGACTGAAGTGCTCATCTCTTTCCTCTCATTAAAAATAATAGTAGAGCCATGATGGTACACATTATTTTAGATAATGATAAAACCTCCTTTAGTACTAAGTAAAATTCAGTCAACACTTAGCACATCATGCTGTTTCCATTACAAATGGAGACACTGTATAAATAGTTGAGAAGTACAGAGAACATCACACAATTGACAATTCCCTCTACAGCACTTAGATTGGTCATGGTATTTTAGAAGAATTATGCTTGAACAAGTATATGTACATAATCTCTAATAGTGTTTGGATCTGGAACAAAAATCCTTCATTTGAAAAAGCAGCTTTAAAATTACTGTTTCTAGTTTTACTTGCATCTGCTATGCTGACGGCATTGATCACTTCTCAAAAAACAAATTACGCTCTTTTATACATTGAAAATATCCAACTGTATTGAAAAAGAATAACATGATTGGGTCCACAAAACATGAGGTATTGATCACCAGGAATAAATAATTTTGTTCCAATCAGGAGCACGAAGAACAGTACCAGGTATGTTCCTTCATTTGGAGCCATCGCTATCGTCTATTGGCTGCTAACTATGACTGTATCTCTGCCATGTATTGTCCGCAGTTATTGTTTCATCACATATCTTGTCACTATCACGTATTGTCCGCAGTTATTGTTTCATCACATATCTTGTCACTATCACGTATTGTCCGCAGTTATTGTTTCATCACATATCTTGTCATTATCACGTATTGTCCGCAGTTATTGTCTCATCACATATCTTGTTACTATCACATTTTGGCAGTAATGACCACTGTCTTTGATTCCACATTGATAACTGTTGTGGGAATCTGTGGGACTTCAATAAATTCCTCTGAAAATAGATATTTTGATTCAGACAACTTTAGGATTTTCTCACGTGAATATTTTGATTTTTCTGTTTTTACTCAGATTTGGTCATCAAGCGAATATTTTTTTTCTTTCTGAAAAAATTGAATTTTTTAAAACCTAGATTTAAAAAATAAAGTACACATTTTCATGGATGTTGCAGGATAACCTCCGAAGTTGAGAAATGTTTTGAAATATAAAAGCTGAGGCTTTAGCCGAGGCTTTAATACATGTATTTCAAATAACATTTCGAGACCAAGGAGGTTATCCTGCATCTTTACAAGAACATTATTTCTACTCTGCTATGGCTCAGAAATACACATTCGATCCTTTCCCTATACAGCTACAAATTAGGCCACATTGTGACGTCATGGCAGCTTCTGACACGAATACATGTTTTTCGCTGATAAAAAAGGTGAGATTGTTGGGTTTACTAATTTGAAATATATTTCAAGTATTTGTTTGATTTTGACAGATTATATCAATGCGATGTAATTATCTGATCTGATCTGAATACACAGTCCACCAAAACTACACATATGTGGAAGAGGTTCAACTTGTCTGAGTACTGCCACATTTGTTTACACATGTCTCAATCTTAAATTGCAGAGGGTTGCTTTTTTGTTGAATATTAAATATCCTTCAATCATATTTGTAACATACATTGATTAATTTTTATGATTGGGAAATAAAATTATCAGTTATCGATTTTATTGTTGTATTGGCGAAACATGAAGTGTAAAAACGGTGTAGGATCACAGTAAAGCCATAAAATAAATAGGTCAACATTTAACAGCTGTTTTAAGGCAACACACAGTGTCTAATCTGGACGAAGACATGAAACTGATATGGTCTCAATAAGTACATGTATTACACTTTAAACCCATTCAATTATTTTTCTAGTGGAAGTATGATATCTATCACTGTTCCGATAATCTATTGATTAATTGGTATATATTGGAGAATAATGGACACCGCATTTCTTTGATCTCTGCTATAGCCATGGTAGAATTCTTTACTGAGTAAATTGAATCCAGATTTGAAAAAATGAAACATCAAATTATAAGATATTCAAAATAATTAATGTGAACTTTATAGTGAGCAAAGCTCGTGTCGCGACAAGCTCGCTCCAATGATTACACAATTGAGTCACATGATTTGCTCTTCATCAGCTGAAAAATGATGGGGACTACCCGAAATGCTTCCAGAAAAATGTTGTCGTCACTGTGGTATACTTCTTTGACAATCCCGTAGATAAAACAAATGGACAGTTTCAAAAGTACCATAAATGATTTTAAATTCCAGACAAGCTTTCCCCTACCTCTGTATGTTTTATTGTGGAGAGTAACTTGGTTTGAAAGAGAAAAATCGCAGCCAATGATGACGTCACAATGCACTGTTTACATCAACCACGTTATATTTCCCGCATTAAATGGTGCCCAAGAGTCGTGTTGCAAGATGTTAAGGGTCTTTGCTTGTCTCACCCGTCACACCGTAAAACATATTAAATAATCAAGTGAATGCTAAGAATTCTTCGTACCTATTTGGGCACAGACATTGGTTAAAACAATTGTGTTTGGGAACATGTATGGTTGTCCATCTCTGTAAATAAATATTAAAATATATACATGTGATATAAAGGTGAAATGTTTCAAAATTCATGTACATGTAATTAACAACTATCATTAGCAACTGATGCTTTAATTTGAAACCTGTTCATTAAAAGCAATACACAATATTTGTAAGTGCGACTTCATTACACATACAGAAAGTGACTATTTCCTGATAAGTAGTATTCATGGACATGCTTACAGCGATTTTTTTTGCATGCAATAAAAGTTAATTCACAGTATCAATTTCCTTTAAACATTACATCCATAACAACTTCCTAACCTTTTCTCTTTTTTGACTGCTCCCATATGAAACATAGCGTGAAGTCCATTATTGAGCAAGTCTAAGGAGAGAACCTCTAGATTCCGAATGCACTGGTCACGTAATAATCGAGCCCCCAGCATCTGGGCTTCTCGTGATATTACTTTTGGTGGCTTGGCTATTGGTTTGTTATGGATATCGATTTGTGTTGATAAAATGCACCGACCAAGTATCTGCAAAGAAAAGATGGATCACAAAATTTTCTGTGTCTTAAACCAACACTATCCGATGAATTACTTTAGGTTGCAAATTATTTTATTAAAACACTGTGCTTTAAAGTTTCCCTTATGTTCTGTGCACTATTGAAGGATAAACCTTAACTGTGGGAGTTATTTCCTCAATACAGTATATTCCTCTACAAAGCAACTGATATACAGGGAGATATTTCCACAAAATTTCTTTTGGATTCTATGAGGTAAAGATCTTCTAAAAAAATCGACTATCTAAACACCATTTTACCCTGATAACTTGAAATTGTCAGGATAAGGAACATATACATTTTGTATTCTTGCAATGACTTGATTTTGCATATGCCAGGGCATGGGTATGCTATCTGATTTGATATAAACAATGTTTTATTCAAAAGAATTGGATTGGGCAACAGGCAATGCATAAATGCAGGCAATACTAACAAGAGGTACTGTGAGCAATGCTCACTAAGAATACCCCCCGCTTACCCCAATCTCCCAAAGGGTGTTGGTAATAGGTATAAACTACCTCTTTTCTGAGTGTAAAAAACAAATGGCATGACAAACCGAACCATATTGCTACTTCGATGTCCAGTGTGTGTGACCTTTGACCTTTTGACCCCAAAATCGATAGGGAACATCTTCATTCCATGGGTAGTCCATATGTATGATATGGTGACTGTAGGTGGAAAGGATAACGCTTTAAAGCCTGGAAACCATATTGCTACTTCGATGTCCAGTGTGCTTGACCTTTGACCTTTTGACCCCAAAATCGATAGGGAACATCTTCATTCCATGGGTAGTCCATATGTTTGATATGGTGACTGTAGGTGGAAAGGATAACGCTTTAGAGCCCGGAAACCATATTGCTACTTCGATGTCCAGTGCGCGTGACCTTTGACCTTTTGACCCCAAAACCGATAGGGAACATCTTCATCCCATGGGTAGTCCATATGTTTGATATGGTGACTGTAGGTGGAAAGGATAACGCTTTAGAGCCCAGAAACCATATTGCTACTTCGATGTCCAGTGCGCTTGACCTTTGACCTTTTGACCCCAAAACCGATAGGGAACATCTTCATCCCATGGGTAGTCCATATGTATGATATGGTGACTGTAGGTGGAAAGGATAACGCTTTAGAGCCCGGAAACCATATTGCTACTTCGATGTCCAGTGTGCTTGACCTTTGACCTTTTGACCCCAAAACCGATAGGGAACATCTTCATCCCATGGGTAGTCCATATGTATGATATGGTGACTGTAGGTGGAAAGGATAACGCTTTAGAGCCCGGAAACCATATTGCTACTTCGATGTCCAGTGCGCGTGACCTTTGACCTTTTGACCCCAAAATCGATAGGGAACATCTTCATCCCATGGGTAGTCCATATATATGATATGGTGACAGTAGGTGGAAAGGATAATGCTTTAGAGCCCGCAAACCATTGCGTCTACAGACGGACGGACAGACAGACAGACGGGCAACCCGATTCCAGTATACCCCCCACAACTTGTTGCGGGGGGTGGGGGTGGGGGGGTGGGGGGGGTATAATAATGAGGCTGTAGTAATAGATGTTTAGGTCCACATGTAAATGTCCATGTTTACAGTACCTTCAGAGACTTCTATTTAGCTTGAAAAAAATCATTGGGTTTATACCTTACACTTTCACATTTCTTGTCACCATCTGTGACTCAACTTCTTACAAAAGGTACTTGTAGTTCAAAGATTATATGTAATACTAATCATAACACACACACTATTATGAATACCAGTCCCCAGTCCCCATTAAGAAACTTGAAAATATCAGTACATTTATCAGTGAAAGTGTGCTTTGGACTTACCCAGTATCCTAGTAAGAATGGTTCAAACATTTGACTGAAGAATGTGGTGTATTTATTCTGGGACTTCTTAATTTGGACCAGCTGATCTTGCATAATAACACCACAGTTATGAGTGAGTGTAAGCAATGCATTTTCAAAGTCCTGAAATAATATATCAGATCAATAAAGCATAATTGTACTGGCAAGCGAAAGGTATGAAGCTCTCTAACTCTTTAATGTGTTGTCTATGATGGCATCATTAATCGTAGTATATACATTTGCAAATACTGTATAATGCTTTTTTTCTACAGTGAGAAATTTTTGCGATTTGATCCGTAAATGGTAGTAAATTATATTCTGCGGTTATATTATACCAATATGTACCTACATGCATGTACATATGTATATATATTTTGCAATTGTAATTTTTGCAGATTTTTTTCTATCTGCAAAAAATGGACAACTGCAGAAAATACTCGTTATATGGCATAAATGAAAAACTAAAAACATGCCTGTTTTGTACAACCATTCCCAAAAATAAAATCTCTCTTCAGGAGATTTTCTAGGAAGGAGTATTTTGTGAATAGCTCATCTGAAAAGAGAAAAGGACAGTTTTTATTCAGTTAGAGGAATTTTCAATCTGAGAACACAAATATTCCAATCTGTGTTCCTGTTTCTTAGCAAAATATACTCACTACTGATAATTAATTCTAATCTTATCTTCTTGCAACAGTTTCAAGAACACTTGAAATACTACTGAAAAGCATCTACATGTTATTCATAATATGTACTTGCAGACTGTAATACAGACACCTATATAATACTGATGAAGAGGTTTTATACACAGGTAACTCTTGATAACTCAAATTCCATGGGACACCTGAAAAACTTTCAAAGAATTCAAGTTTTAAAAAGTTGACTACATCCAGAAATTGGTAATCCTTCACAAACAGATTGCTATTTAATAAAAACTCCGTAAAGTGCTTATTCTTTGATTCCTTGGAATAATGACATTGGAGTTATAGTGTAATGGAATATACTGAGATGACTGGAGTTTGGATTGCTTGACGTGGCTACTCATATCTTGTTTAAAGATCAATAATACACAGAAAATAGATTTACTTCTAAATAATGTATGTTGTATAAAATGGTTTTAAAAGGGAAGCCATCCTGTTTGTGTAATTTTAAATCCTGAATTCGCATTTTCCTGTTTAAAATTGCCGAAATCGAAGAGAATCAACAGTTACTTTTTTGGTGACATTATCAGAGACAATAAACATCTGAAAACACTTAACAAAGTAATAATACCATGTCCATTGTCATTTTTTGTAAAATGGCACATTCTCATGACAGTGTTGTGATATACCAGAGAGTGACTTTTCAATAAAGATAAAACGGCAATTACGCAGAGTGTACACCTAATAAAACATCTTGTTTGGCCGATTCTTCTAATGGTGAGACAGCTGACTAGGAATCTTCACAGTCCAAAGCAGATAACTGCTATTTTTATTCAGACTTTCAATGGTTATTCATCATGGGAAAAGTTCCTTAGAACAGTCACAGAGAAACTAACACGGACGTAAAATTTAAATTGTTCCATTGCTTAATTATGTCAAGGACATATTAAATAATACTTGTACATTACAATTTACCTATAGTCACCAGAAGGACAGGCAAATTTAGTAATGAATCAGTATGGTAACTGCTCCTACAGAACAATGACTTATCTAATTTCTAAGTTGTTATCCCCCCTCCCCTTAAAAAAAAAAATGCTACCTGCCTGTTTCATATTTATTTCTCTTTAATTACATCGAATAAAATTCTTTTTTAATTCTATATCAATATAGTTATTAATATTAATAGCAAAACTGGTCTTTTTCAAAATGCCATTCACATAGCCTAGTGTCAATACCGGAGGGTTGAAAGCCATTTCTTTTCATCTTGAGCATCCAAATATTCCTAATGGGTCCTTTGGAAATAAATACATATTTAATCCTTGACCAGTGTTTATATTGCAATTCAAAGCAGCACACTGCACTATTTTCATAGATAATAAAACTTGTGTGGGCTTTTCCTTCATCTGCGTCTCCCGGAGTGTCTTTGATGACATCAAATTACCAAAGGGAAGTGGGTGTACATGGGAGGTAACTGGCATTCAAATAGATTTTTTACAGTACAGATAGAGATTTTGATGCCAATTTAAAATAATTTATTGCTTAAAAATTACTATTTAAGACCCATCATATTATTTTCATTATTGAGCGATATTTGCCATATTGACAAAATTAGGTTTGATTTGTATTTCATTCATATCTTATGATATCTGAAAATGACACTTCACCCTTTTGTTTTAATGAAAATATGTCTCAAAATTAATATCTATGTTTCATACCTTATTCAGTGCTAAAATTATTCATCATAATTGCCTAATTAAAACCTACAATGACAAGGTAGATATCACCTGTGAAGTACCACATGTGTAAACACCAAATTAACATTACACATTGCTTCTGCAAGCCATTTCTATTTTTCAATTAAAATTAGTTACTTACTTGATTGACAGCTTGTCTACACAATGCAGCCTTCAAGTTTTCAAAAGTGAACTATCATAAAATAGGTATACTGTGACACAATTTTTACTTCAAGAGATCAAAGTTTGAGCCATCGAGAGTCACCTGTATGTACATGTATGTATTTAAAACACAAACCGACTGCAAGAGTGTCATGTGGACAAGCATTAATGCTGATGGCGACCATGGCAATTCGAACGAAGACATGCATGAGTTGATTTCTGTACAGAGTTAACACCATGTGTTGTGCTGCAGACTGCATCAACTCATCCTGATTCCCTTTCTGGTGAGGTGCTTCCACGGAAACCAGTTGAATGAGGTCATCAGGAGTCACTTGTACAAAGTTTTTATGAAGACTAAGTGCACTTCTAATGATGTCATCAGCTGTTTCGGAACCTGAAATGTTTTAATCAGATTGCTAACTCTACATTCAGCATTGTATTAAAGGGAACGTATGGTCAAAAATCAAATTTTGATATGTGAAAACTGGTACCATGCAGACAACAAAATCTAGCATAGAAAAAATAATTGCTGCTGATAACAAGATTTAATCTGTCATTTACACTGAAAACTGAGCTGAATGGGAGAATCTCTTATCATGGCGGCTGATGACGTGTATGCGGCAATTCATTACAACTGCTGTGCCTATAGCACTAAATGGGTTACAGAGTATCTATAATCTAAATGTCGGGAGTTCAAGCGAAATTTTGCACTGTGGTCAAAGGAAAAGGAATACATGTATCTACCTTTTAGCATCCCTGATCTCCCCCCCCCCCCCCCCCCCAAAAAAAAACTATGAACATTGTGCAATAATTGGATACATAACCTTGGAAATGAATCTTTTGTTTTTGAACGGCATTTTGAGAAAGAGTCTTTTAAAGAGGATATCAGGGTAAGTACCAGTTATATTTGCTTTTTACTCAGTAAATACTAATAATTCTTAATGTGTATAACCAGAGTTTATTTACAACAAACTTTTACTTATATAATAATTTTCTAATTTAATCTATCCTTATCCAGTGAACATTTTGTACAGCCTAAATATGAAGGGATGGGTAAACACTGCTTTTTAAATATTCAAAGTTAAATTAATATCTATTTAAGTTAAGATATTGGGATACACACCAAAACCTATTAAAAAGAAGATGCAGTAACTAAAATATTTGATGGCAGCAAGCCTAAGAAATAAGAGAAAATAGCTCAAAAAGATGAGGAAAAGCAGGATACATGTAATACTTTCAAAAATCATCACAGCACTAGCACATTTTGTATAATACTATTGTTTTTAAAGAAATTGAAAATGTACAAGTAAACAAATGAAGTATAGTATATATGAAGTAAGTATATATAATTAATTAGTCATTATTTTTCAGCTAATCCATTTTCTTTTGGAAACCAATGAAAACTCATATGCAGAACCTATTGACCAACCTGGACTATCAGCATCTAAGGAAACAGGTAATTTGATGCACTTCTCTATTAAATGATTAACAAAGTTTTACAACCAAGGTCATTTTAATTCCCCCTGTGCAGTTAATCTCTCAAGTCTTGACATTTACGTGGCAATTACTGCAGGGGTGTAGTGATAATCAACTGATTTGTGCTGTATACAGGTTCACATTGTAAGATTCTCTTGTAAACAGATGTACTAATAAATCAGAAAGAGAGAAAACTACTATGAAAAATAAACTCTTTGTTGTGTGAAATACATGTACATGTACATGCACTTTCATGAAAATTCATTACTAAAGTTATAAAGTAATGGTTTGATTTCATTTTTATATTTTCAGCTCAATGAAGACATGAATAGTGACAAATATATCCCACTCTCAATCCATATTGAAGAATAAATCAACTTTGTGCAACATATACAGATATAATTGCCCAGTCATTGTCCATCATATGTGCTAAGGAATGTTCAAGTGAAGAATGAAGAAGTGAAGATAATGAACAATCTTGTATAAAGAATACAAAATTAAAAGTTTAAGAATTAAGAGAGTCGTTTTCATCAATTTACCCCAATGCACTAGTGTTTTCATTTGAAGCTGCTAATAATTCCTCTTCATTATAATCAGGCTCATATTGATATCCTTTGCAGTCAGACATGATCAGATGCTTTCACTGAGAGGCAATAGCCCGGTATACGTCATAAACAGATGGGATTGTGGGAAATATCTTAAAGAGCGATAACTTTATCTTGCAAAATGGCAGCCTCCAGCAGATAATTTGTAGCTATATTTAATAGCCGATTTCTACACAACAGATTACAATCAAATGGAAATAACCAATGGACTTAATTACTAATTATTTAGTATTTGAAATGTGAAAATATTTTTTTTATACCCTACATTCCCTTTAAGCCATTATAAGCATTGATGGGGTCATTTTACAATTAATTTTAAAATGTGTGTAAATATGGATGTCTACTTGTCTTCTTCGTTGCTTTGGACTTGCCATAAATTTGCATTTGAATAAGGTGCAGCAATAAATAAATTTCAAAAAATACTTTTGGTTAAAAGTTGTAAAACTCTGTAACAAGAGTACCAGAAATGGTACATAATACCCCCCCCCCCCCCCCTCCAGTAGGGTGTTTTTGTTTTCTATGACATTGATTAGCAGACATCGCAAAAATGCCACGAGTTGTTGAACTTCACTTCCAGTAGTATCAGCCATCATCAAGTTGTGACATTCTTTTAAATGAAGTCTGACGAACAAATCATGTACATGTACTCTATGTAATATTTTCTCAAAACTAACTAAGGCTGTAATTTTTCTCAAAAATCCAAGAAAATCATAATCCTTGCCACATGCACATCTTCCATACTAATGCAAATCTCTGTAAAATAAGAAGGTCCTAACTTGAAAACTGTGGGAGGAGTCAAACGGACAAACCATGTACCCTCCACAAAACATTAAATTTCAAATAAAGGGGCAAAACTCCTGCAAGAGGTCAAAATGGATCAAAACATGATCTAGAGTGGCCCAAAAAGAAGCTACACATCAAATTTCAGCTTAATATGTGACAGAGAAATGAAAGTAGAAACAGATGAATGGACATACCCCAGTACAGATATTGTTTTACCATAAAATATGTTCCATTTAAAGACAGACATATAAAGCAAGCAACTGGTCTGATAAACATGTGTATTTGTCTTTATCTGTTTAACAATTTCCAAATAAAGACTCTGAAGCTAGACATAAATTCATTCTGTCAGAGGGAAGTTTTTAATAAAAACTAATTTCTCTTTTTTCTGACATTTCCCCCTATTTAGTGATTTATCTGTCTTACCTGGCCAGTCAGTATATGTCCCTGTCTTACCTGGCCAGTCAATATATGTCCCTGTCTTACCTGGCCAGTCAATATATGCCCCTGCCTTACCTGACCAGTCAATATATGCCCCTGTCTTACCTGGCCAGTCAATATACTCCCCTGTCTTACCTGGCCAGTCAATATACGCTCCTAAGTTGAAGGCCTGTCTTTTGATCCACTCCACTTCCTTTGTCAACTGTTTGATAGTAATGCCATCTTTATTCTGAATCATGACAGCAGCAATCAGAGACCAGGGGGAGATAACCATATGCTTCAGGTGCTTCATGACAACATCATATCCAAGACTTTGTAAGAGCTCAGTTTCTTCCTTCGACAAGTTGGCTATGTATCTACAAATACATGAGATTATAGGTTATAGTTATAACAACCCTCCAGAAGAAGCTGTTCCGTTATAAGCATTATTTCTTGAATGCCATAAAGAATTCTATATATCTAAAATGACAAGATTGCTACACGTAGCCATGTCCCCACCGCCGCAAAAAAAGTTGAAGCACAAAAGTCCCATAACTCCTGTAAAATTTGTCGAATCAAAATGGCAGCGCAATATGATCAACTACACATGGTGACTAACAATCCTACAAAATTTGAATGAAATCCGGTGAGCGGTTTCGGAGGAGTTGTGTCCACAAAGTGTTCCTATAGTGTACTATGTACAAATTCAACAAAGTCCAATAACTCCTGTCAAAATTTGTCGAATCAAAATGGTAGCATAATATGATCAACTACACTTGGTGACTAACAATCCCACAAAATATGAACAAAATCCATGGAGTGGTTTCGGAGGAGTTGCATCTACAAAGTGTTCCTATATTGTAGCATGTACAAATTCAACAAAGTCCCATAACTCCTGTCAAAATTGTCGAATCAAAATGGCAGTGAAATATGATCAACTACAAATTGTGACTAACAATCCTACAAAATATGAACAAAATCCGTTGAGCAGTTTCTGAGGAGTTGCGTCCACAAAGTGAAGTGGGACGGACGGATGGACGGACACCGGTATTTCTATGTCCCCTTCCGTGTTGCGGTGGGGGACAATAATCATTAAATACACAATCGTATGGCCTTTGAGAAGGCAATAAAGTGTTAAAAAATATAGTGGTCATAGAGCATGTTTAAACTATGATAAGAACAGTTAACTATCTCAATATTCCAAAAGCTTAAAGTGATACTAATTATTTGCAATATACTGATTTATATATTAACATATTATTTCTAAACCCTACCATTTCATGGAAAAATATTTAAAACAAATTAAATATTACTAATAACAAAAAATTTTTGTGTGAATTTCACACAAAACTGATTTGAAGGACTACAAACAATAAGGAAATAAAATATGGAGTTTAGTCACAATCTTGTACTGTTTTAGATTTGTAAGCTACCTTGGTGCTAAATTATGAACACTTCTATCCACTCTTCCTGTTGTGTAGTGTCTGATTGAAATGGGTTCACCGAAGAACATGTGAACATTTCCAAAATCCTCATTCAAAATATTCCTTGCCTTCAGTAATGCCTAAGAAAATAAATATTGTATCTACACAATAAAGCTACATGTTAATCTGACAGGGCAAACTAAAACTGCTTGCACTATAATCATAATATGCATAATTCAAATTACCCCAGTTGATTCTTTGGGTTTAGGAACACCAAGTAGTTCATAAGCATACAAAGTTTCTTCCAAGACTTTGTCATAACTAATACTGACTGGGAACAGCATAACATCGGGAATGTGGGCCTTAAAGTATGGCTCTAGTGATGCTGACAACATACCTAAAAATAAAAACTTTATGAAAATAAATCTGAATAGGAAACCATATGGCTTAAAGTATGGCTCTAGTGATGCTCAATCTGATTAAAATCAGATCCTATCTGTGTGAGCGGATCATAGGATCTGATTAAAATCAGATCCTATCTGTGTGAGCGGATCATAGGATCTGATTTTAATCAGATCCTATCTGCGTGAGCGGATCATAGGATCTGATTTTAATCAGATTGTAGTGATGCTGACAACATACCTAACATTCAAACTTTATGAAATTAAATCTGAATCCATTTGGCTTATATTGGCGCAATCAAATTTCTGGGTATTTCCCAAAGTAATAGTGTTACAAAAAGTTGTTGAAATTTAGAATTAGAAGAATGTGTACATGTATATCCCTTAACATTCTAGTGTAAAAAGGGCTAAATTTAGATTACGCTAAAATAAATATGTTGCAGTACTTTATTCCTTTACAGTACCAATTAAGCTATAATGTATTAACTCATGTATGTATTTGTGAGGGCCTCTTGAACTTAATTTTCACCTGAGCATCCAAAGCAAAATATCAAGTCTTTGTACAATGATAGCATAACTTAATGATTTACAGACAGCAAATATTGTAAGAATTTATCTGAAAGGTTGTTTATTGAAAAATGTAGAAAAAAGCTTTATCTTTTTTTCCATAGTGGTTGGGTTTAGAGCCCCCTGTGCACTGCTGATTCAAGTATTTACATTACTATTCCATGCACGTTCAAATACACAGGTGATGTTGTCATTCCACTATAATCATTATCATTTCTTTAAATGCATAATTATTAAGATCAATAATACTGTTTTCAAGACTCGCTACGAAAAAAGGTCTGGAACACTTTTAGCCCTAAAGAAGATCATGGTGCACCAATCCAGCTGAAATGCAATCTAACTCTTATGCTTCTTGAGGGAAAAATTGTGACCAAATTTTAATACTGAATATGCATCCATTACAGAAAAAAGTCTGGAAAACATGACCTTGCACAGACAGATGGACGGACAGCGCCATAGCATAATACGTCTTGTCTGACGACGGGCATATAAAAAACCTTTATAAAGCCCTGAGATTTATGTACACGATGAACATACCAAATTTTGGGGTGTAGGATTTGAGTGTTCGACTTCTAGTTCCCTCTACATAAAATTCCACAGGGTGGTCTCCATTACAGATCTGTGTCTGCACATACTCAGTGAACACTGCCCAGTAAAGCTGGTCATCTCCAAAACTCCGTCGAATGTAGAAAGCTCCACAATTCCTCAACAGCCAACCGAAGAATTTCATATTGCTAAAGTCTATACAAGGAAATTTCATATTAATACAGAAAGAACAGACCACTTTTTAAAAAAAGTACAGATCCTGTAATTAATCCATAATTTCAATGGATAATTTATAATGATACATAGTGTACTTCTAATATTCTATTGTATTTTACCATACATGTTCCTGGTAAATATACTACTATTTATCTTAATTTTCAAAATATAAATGTAAGCTAGAAGTTATCCATGCAAGTTTTTCTTCTTTTTTTTTTTTTTACCAAATTGCTCACAGTAATGCACCAAAATAAATATATATAATGAGTATGGCGTGCAGCTTACATCAATATTTTTTTGAAATATGTTCAGCCAAAACATAAAAAGTTAATTCAAATAGTATACCCATGGCAGCTGCGATGACTGGGAGAGGTAACTCATATGAGAAAAAAACAAATGAAACCAACAGGAAGTCGAAGTAACTTCTGTGTGTAGGCATCAGCAAAACGGGGTACTCCTTAATCATGTTGCGAACCTGATGAAAGTATAGTTAATTTAATTACCAAAATACAATTCTCATATTAATTCAATAGCAAAGAAATTAAAACCTATTTAGATACATCTTAATTTTGAGCTGTGTATTGAAAACCACAAAATTATCAAAATAATTAGTATTCAGTATACATTACAGCTAAATTATACAAAGAGCACAACCTTTTAGTAGATCATTTTATATCAAATTTTCAAGAGCATTTGTTGCATAAAGCAAAATTTTTAACTTGTTGGTTTACGGATTTGCAGGCTTGATGTTTTCAAAATAACTTTTCAAAAAACAATAACTTTCAAACTAAAGGATTTTTATTTCCACTGACCAAACCTGATAATAAAATTGAATATTCAAAATGCCTAATTAAAAATGAAGCTACATTTTTTTATCATGAAAACATTGGACTGTATATTACACTGATTCTAAAGAATATTGAATGTGTACAAAACCCGTGTTGACAACAAGATTGTTTATGCAGAATATTTAGAGCTGAAATGAATACATGTACTAACATCAATATTCAAATATTTGGAACTACTCCTTTATTCATCACTATCATATGTAAAATATATACTGTTCTCTTTCTAGACTACCACAGTTTTGTTACTATGTGTACGAGTGTAAGTACAATATATATCAATGTAGTTAAGTTATTTGACGTTAAATTGCTCCATGTCTTCAGTAGATACATATACTTAATTCAAGCTTAATTAACTTGGAAATGCCAGATAAAAAGTTCAACATTTACATACAGAAGATTTATTAATTCTTCTTTGCTTTCAATCTGAGATGCCTTCCAGCAGGTTGCCATGTTAGATAATGACAATTTAAAGGAAATATCGGATTAAATTTTCATTAAAAGATCAAACTATTAAAGATAAAGATAATGATGATAAACATTAGTACAGTATCTGAATTCACTTTTTAATCTAGTATTCACATTCTGGTTCCCCTTTGATGAACTACAATTGAATTATCAATCAGTTTCTTATCAATATCATAATAATAGATTTTTCACATCTCATAAAAAGAATTTCGCTCCTATCAACAATTAAATATACTAATTTGTGATATTGATTTCATAAAGTTGACTAAATTTCAAACCTGCACTGATTTGATGTTGTGCCTTTATATATCTGGGAAGCCATAAAAAGCAGTGTGCTTTCATTAAGAGAGAAATGCTCCAACACCCAACTTCTCTTTTCCATAACGACAAAATGACAGAATGCTGCACAGTCTACTGAACTGTATTAACTTACATGTGGGAATTAGACATGTGACCAGACATTCATTTACTAAATTTCTATTTGAACATTTGTGATATGCTATTCATTTGCAAATATTCATTTCAGCTCTAAGAATATTAGTTACGCAAACAACTTAACTTGGTGTCGGTAGGGGACATGTGTTGCTATATGCGATACCTACAGAGTGTTTGTCCCTATGAATGAATAATTCTTATGACATTCTTTACATTGAAAAATTTACTTGACAACAATCCACATTTCTTTTTTTCAAGTTTGGTACGCACAAAATCTTATTTTTTTCATTTTACAAGTGTTAAATCATTCGTTCAATACTTCTTTCTACAGAAAGAAATAATGATTACAGAAATGTTTTAGAATGCTGAATTTAATTGATATTGGTGAACTCTTCTGACTTGTCAATCACTTCCTTTGAAAGGAACAGTTGTTATTATTAAGAATTACTATCACAAAGCATATTAGGTAAAAATCCAAGTTTCATTTTTAGTGAATTTTTACATGTTTTCTGGTTTCTTATTTCTTTTCTGAAAAATGACTCTAATTTTTGGAGAGAAAATCTGTAAACCAACAAACTAAAGAACCTGATAAGTTTAGGAACCTTTTGTATGCCTTCCTCATTGACGTAGATTCTCCTAAAGAGGGCTTTCATAACTTTTACAAGAAACACTGCAAACCCTCGAATAGCATTTATGCTGAGATTGTGAGCCATTTCATTTACTATCTCCACAGTTTGTTTGTGTACTTCATCCATTGGCAAACCACTTTCATCACACACCTGTAAATATCATTTTTTTAAATAAAAGTGGCGCAGACTTATTTATCTATTTTAGCAAATGTAAATTTAATTGGTATTGTCTTTTTTGTAGTTTTACCTCACATTTAAGAATTTTTCACTCATGTAGAGATGTCACCAGCTTGAGGTGAAGTGCCACAAACTTTTACTTATGCATGCCACTTCCAACTGTAGCAATAAAGGTTCTTTACTGTACAGTGTACAATCATTACAAAAGGCCCATGGGCCTAGAATCGCTCTTCTGATACATTGTAGAACAGGCAAAAATTCTCACTAACCAAGATTCATCAATTAACAAAGTTTGATGATGTTAAGTCAAATAGTACCTGAAAATTTAAATGTAATTGTCCAGAAGTAGGTCACGGTGACCTACTTTTGGTCGACACACTGAAGACTCAAGATGCATCAACTGACAAGTCAAATAGTATTCAAATATAGCTGTCAAATTCCAAAAGAAGGCCACAGTGACCTACTTTTTGGTCGACACACTCCAAAGACTCAAGATGCATCAACTGACAAAGTTTGATAATTGAAGTCAAATAGTATCTGAAATATTCAGATATAAACGTCAAATTCCAAAAGTAGGTCACAGTGACCTACTTTTTGGTCGACACACTCTGAAGACTCAAGACCCATCAACTGACAAAGTTTGATGATTGTAAGTCAAATAGTAGCTGCAATAATGTAGCCCTCTCTGATTTTTTTTTTTTTTTTTTTTTTTAGGGAGAGGGCTACAACTCCTTAGGATCTCCGTAATGGTGCAAATGCGGGAGTGATTCACTCCCGCAACATTTGCGCTCATTCTAAACATTTCCTGACTTTCTTTACGTAAATAAAATGATATTCTATGTTTCTTAGTCATTATATAAATTTACAACCTGCAACTTTAGATTTGTGAGGCTCTGTTCTACCGTTTTCAACAATTTCGATAAATTCCAATTTCTCGATTCATATTTGTGCGCCATGTTTGATGTACTGAAGTTTCAACTTCCGGTTGTCAAATCATTTGCATATGCCATATAAGGTAGTATTTACATCAATGGAAAAGTATGGAGGCGAAAGCTATTTCGTCGGTATTGAAAAGGTTTGAATTTAATATCAAGTTTAAAACCGAACAGCAGAGTGTAAATTCTTTCTGCAACAATATGATTTTCCTTTCTTTGTCGAAGTGGCTCGAGTAACTACATTTTCGCGCTGATTGTCAATGATTAGGCTTTTCATTAGATCCACCTACGAGATCTCGCGATAACAAGCATGGCGGAGCAGACGAAGAATTTTGCATGCTGTACATTATATTTAATGAAAAACACCTTTATTAGACATGCCCGAGCACAAAGTTGGTACTCCTTTTGGTGTAAACAACATTTGGGAGTAATACACAGAGTTTATTATCGGTTATTCATAAAATTATTTTGCACCATTACGGAGATCCTATGGAATTGTAGCCCTATCCCGAAAACGTCAGAATTAAAAAAAAATTGGATAGGGCTACATTATTGCAGCTAGTCAAATAGTATCTGAAAATATTCAAATATAGCTGCCAAATTCCAAAAATAGGTCACGGTGACCTACTTTCTGGTCAACAAACTATGAAGACTCAAGATGCATCAACTGACAAAGTTTGATGATCCTAGCTTTCATAGTGTCCAAAATATGCATCTAAAATTGAAAATGTGAAATTTGAATGTCTGCAAAATTCTAAAAGTAGGTCACTGTGACCTACTTTTTTTTTTTTTTATAAATATGTTTCGAGGCCTGTAGATGCATCAACTTACGAGGTTTGATGATTCTAAACCTCTCGGTGTCTGAAATAACCTAAAATGTATTCATAAATGATTAGCCATAAAATTCAGAAAGTAGGTCATAGTGACATACTTTTCACATGACGCAATTCAAGGTCCCATGATCCATCAACTGACAACTTTTGATGATCATAGCCTCAAAAGTGTCCAAGATATGCATCAAAATCCATTTAATAATAATTACCTGCGAAATTCAAAAAGTAGGTCACCATGACCTACTTTTGAGACAACATGATATTAGGTCCTTAGATGCATCAACTGACAAAATTTGATTATCCTAGTCCTTATACTAAGCAAAATATCAAAGTTTTAACAAAACAAAATTTAAGGTCAACTTTGAAGTGACCTTGAGACCAGAAGTAGTGAATTTGGGAATTTTTAGTCTCAAAATTGGGAAAAATCAATGGTTTTTGGCATTGGGAATGGTACCGTTTATCAGTACCAGTTATATAAGGAAAAAAATCGCTGTAAAGAGTAGAAATTTTCCAAATGACTGGTCGTGGTAGCTCACTTCATAACCAGGAGGTCGTGAGTTCGAGTCCTATTCGTGCCATGAAACCTAAGACATCAATATAGGTAGTGATTGCCCCTTTTCCAAATGCTCAACATTTAGAAGTGAAAATCATGGGCCTTTCAAATACATGTATGACCTTAAAAATGGAGATCCAGTGTCACAGCAGGCATTAAAGAACCCTCACTGCTACAGCCCTGATCACTAACCATAGGTCAAATTTGTGGTACTTCACCTACAGCTGTTGATGTCTCAATATGAGTGAAAAATTCTCAACCTGATGTAAAACAAACTATCATCTCTAACTGATAAGTATTTGTCAAAAATATTGCAGAATGATTTTAATATTTTCCTAGAAGCAGATTTTTAGGGTCTAACAGAAATAAGTATGTTGGAAAAGACTTGATTTTTTCTGGTTGAAAAGTTCTTATTCTTTTAAGTTCACTTTTATCTTCTTCAAGATTTATTTTAAATTCCAGTGTATGTCCATACCATAAAAATGAATGTTTCAAACTGAATCATTTTCAACATTGACTTGCCTGTTCTATTGCATATTTGACTCTATCACTGTGTAGAACATGCTTCTTAATTTCCTCTGGTGACCTGGATTTGTTGTATTTATAGACAGGAACGTCTCGTGTGTGCCATGCCCATTTTGCATCACTGGAGTTGCGACGATCCTCAAGGATGTCTTCAAAAATATCCTTTCGCTTGCCAGAGACAAGCTTAGGGTCATCTGAAAAGCATGTGAAAAATATTGCTTTTATATCTGAGAAAAAAATAAACACCAAAATAAAAAGTATTCAACAAGAATCAAATACAAACTTGATCTTGAAATTTTCAGGACATATTTATCAGTCCTGGGGTAATGGTCATGTGTAATGGTAATGTAATTACTTAATATATTTGATGATATTTTTAAAGTTTCGATTGATTTATTATATCAGTGATTGACTTTAAGACCTTATGAACAAAAAGACCAGGCAGATGTTCTTTGAAAGATGAAATTTTTGAAACATTGATGACAATCAAATGCAACTAACAAAACTAACATTAACAAATATTTTGTGTGCTTATGGTACCATATATTCAAAATTCATAAATCGTTATAAAGAAATAATTTTTCTGCCATTTCTTTAATATCAGTATGTTATGTGATGTGTAATGTGATGCACTCTCAAGTAATGTGCAATGTAATGCATCACATTTCAAAATAGAGGTAATGGTAATGTCAAATTTTCTAAGTAGTGGTAATGTAATGCATTGCTATGTAATTGACCTGATATTTATATTCCAAATTTAAATTCAAAATGTCCATGTATGACACAAATAATGAGTGGAAACTGTGTATTGCATGAACTTTTCTAAGTCAATAAGATTTGTAAATGTGTGCTTTACAAAAGTTTGTCACAAAAACAGCATCGATTCAGTGGGTACGTCTCAATTTCCACTACAGGCTGTTGTTCAAACCACAGCATTGTTTTATCAAATGTTGACATGTATACCGGTAACTGCACATCAGTCAGTGTCCAATAAAAATAAACTTGGTTAATTGTAGTTCCATATATTCAAAAGACTATTCTTTTTTCCATGTACTTAAATATTTTGCATTTCCTGTATCTTTTTCTCTTAATTTTTGTACCCTTGATTAAATTTTTTTTGTATAATTTGAAGAAATAATCAATTGCTTAAAAAGAAACTACTTGATGTTGGTAGTTGAGACTACTTTCTGAGGTGTACTCAGGCTGTTTAATCTCAGCAAGATTCGTCAAAGCTGGATATTTGGAAGAGGCATCAGTCCATATACCCAGCCTTGACGAATTTTGCTGAGATTAAGGATGTTTTAAAAAATGGGGAGTGTCTATCAGCACGACCGTCGTGCCAGTTATATTCACTATTTGCACGACATATCCACGTATGAGACAGTCAGTTAGCACAACATATAAGAGAGATAACTCCAATTCAATTCTTGGGAAATGGGAGAGAGAGAGAGAGATGCAATAAAAAATGTAATATGCAAATAAGATTGAATTTTAAACCCCATCAAGTTCTAACTATTTTGTTTTGTTATATCAATAATTAAATAACAACAGTCAGTTTTCGTGGTAGAGAGATTAAGGGTTCATTGTTTAATTGTCTTTTTACCCCATTGGCCATATAACCCCAGAAATATCCCCATAGAACCCCAAATATATCCCAAAGAACTCAATAAAATAAAAGTTATTTGGTTTAGATTTATAGAGGTGTTGTTCACAAGGTTGGAGGGGGTGTTCACCCCCCATCCTCCATATTTTGTTTGCAGGGGCGGTTCCAGGAATGGCGGTTTGGGGGGGGGCGCAACTTCATAAAAGACAGAGGGTCTAGGGGCCACCTTGAGGCCCCCAGTCTTAAAATGTCGTCGTGTGAATAACTGTTGCAATTAGCACGACCATCTTGCGGATTATATCGGTTATTGGCACGACGTCATGCGAATAACTGGTGCAATTAGCACGACCGTCGTGTGGATAATCTGGGTTATTGGCATGGCACGACTGTCGTGCAGATAGCCTCGGCCTAAAAATGTGGAAGGTAGTCTTGTTTTTAAGTGTAGAAAATGCTGTGTAGGGTGTTGTAGACGATACTGGTAACATAAAACATTTTCAAATAAGATATTCTGCAAACAACGTCAAACTCATCTTTAATGACGTTTTCTTTCTGCACAAGAATAGTGAAAATATACAGGAAATGGATGCAATCAATGATTTCTGGGGGAATCATCAATGACCAATGATAGGGCGAATATTTTCAAACAGGTCTTACTATCACATCCTTAAAAACATCACACAGTTTATCTGTCAGTTTTAATGAAACGTGGTGTAGATGGGTGTTGTCATGTCTCTTCAAAGACTCTTGTTAAATCATTAGACTAATGGGTTTTATTATGATTATTACAACGTAGTAGTAACAGTGTACCTTTCTTTATCCAAGAGTTCCGGGACTGTCCTGACATGATAGGTGTTCTGCTCAAAAACACATGTTCAGGTCCAATATTCCAAAGTTTACAAGTTTGAAGTTGGTTTGGATGCCGATCGGATGATCTTCAGGGTTCATTATAACTGATCTTTACCTTATTTTAAAATGCTCTTCTTAAAACGTTTAAAAAACCAAGACAAAAAAATTAAGTCGTTCTAAAACATTTCGGGATTGATACGATAATATAAGGATTATATTATTAATTAGAAGCTTTTAAATCTGTGAATTTGATTTATTGAAAAGCGTTTGTTACTGGATTAATTCGAATGCACCACAATGATAATTACTATATATATATATATTTCTTTTTAATATGATGTGCTGCTTTCTATGATCTGTCACGTCGCGTCGCGTCTGTTTCAACTTCAGAGGCAATGCAGACAGTCACAGTGCTTGAATGTGACAGTAGTAAAAGACTCAAATACATGGCAAAACATATAATATGCATTCTTGTTTTGTTGACAGGATTTTGTTTTCCAATTAAAATAGATAATAAGGTAAAGTTGAACTTGAAAAAAGCTATGTTATTCTTGTTAGCGCTGCATTGGACCGGGTTATCTTCCACAGCTGTTATATACGACTGAGGGGTTGCATACTAAGAAGTTAATCATATCTAAGCATATCATAGTAAAGCATGAGACAGATTTGATGGGCCTACCCAAATGAAGACCTGCAGGTAATTGAAGACTCGCAGAAAATCAGCTGTTAGGCCTAGCCCTATACAGCCTCTATATTCCTTCTTTTTCTTTAATTAAAAAAGATAAATGCCAAAGTGAATATATATATATAACATGACAAATTTAGAAGTTTAAAGATCGTTATAGAATTTGCAAAATGCTTACTTTAAACAAAGTAATTGAAGTCTAAGGCTGTAACATCAACTTATTTGTCAGTATTATACGCAGAACATGCTTTTACATATTGAATCAGTTGGGAGACGTAAAGGTGATAATGCGAATGGAATGTTACGTAATAAAATTAAGAATTAAGTTGATGATGGAATAGCTGAAGTCGTCCCATTTGTCATACAGACAATGGTAATATATACCCAGTATTGGAGTTGCTAGTTTATTGCCGTTCACTAAAATATCCAGATATGAAAAGGATGTGAAATACTCCATGGTATCTTTATTTTGAGTTCGCTGGAGAAAATTAACATGTGAATGAAAACGAATATTGTTAATAGATAAAATATCATCAATATCTATGAAACGGAGACATTTTTATGCCTCTGATGGGATTTGAACCCAGGTCTCTGGCACACAAGTCCAGCACTCTTCCAATGGAGTTAAAGGGTTAACCCACTAGCCAGAGCTAGTAAGAATGCCATATCACTCGCATCTAAATGTTGAGACCAACAACTATTGAGGAGGTTAGTCTCTCGTGTATTAATTTCTTACGTATCTACTAAATCTTTTTTCTTTCAAATTGACGCAATGCCTTTCTTTAGTTGTATTAAGTAGCAGTTTCTATGACATTTCCAACGAATGTTTTCCATTTATGTTGCTGAGGGACCTCATGATTGAGAATGTACTCTCGAAAGAAAAACTCAACATTGTATTGTCTCACTGTGGTTTCAATTCCAGCTATAAACCCATGGTTCAGGTTTGATGTTGCAGATTACATTGAACTATAGATTTGACTTTGTGGAGATCACATCCCGTAATTCGCATCCATATGGTATTGCTGGTGTGACCACTGTTTCCTCAATTTTTGGCTCGTCACAGGACGAGTACCTTAGTCATGACCTCCGAAGTTGATAAGCTTGTGCGATTGCTGTATCACTCTTCACTTTGCTGTTGTTCCTACACATGACCCGATAAAGAAGCTAGTTCTTCACATCAACCTTCAAAGCCACACTTTGCAAGGATATTTTTTGTAAATATTTTCACATATTATAGGATATGTATTAACCAATTTGAAATAAGAGTTTAAGAGTAGATTTTTATGTATTATAGTCTGATTTTTTGTGGGTCTTCAATTACTGTAAATTCCTAAACATATGTGAGGAATTTGTTATTACATAGTTTCGCAAGAAAAATAACTTGTGAATCAAAATTATTCGCTTTTACAATTCTATTTTTATATTGCAAAAGTACTTGCATAATCTAAGGAATCTACTGTGTCTGTATGAGATCTTTAATTAGGCAGAGCAAGATTTAATTGCTGGTGCCAGATAGGTCAGTTTTTGGTATTTGGGTGTTTATTGGTTCACCTGAGCTGATCACATGTTGTTCGTCTGTCTGTAAACTTTTCACATTTTCGACTTCTTTAGATAGATTCAAGTTTGTTAAAGTCATTGCCCCCAAGGGTAGAGTGGAGCCACAATAGGGGATCAAAGTTTTATATGCAAATATGTATTGAAAATCTTTAAAAATCCTCTCAAGAATCACTGGACCAGAGAAATTGAAATTTACATTAAAGCTTCCTGATATAGTGCAGACTCAAGTTTGTTAATATCATGGCCCCCAGGGGTTGGGTTGGGTCACAATAGTGGATTAAAGTTTTACATGCAAGTATATAGGGAAAATCTTTAAAAATCTTCTCAAGAACCACTAGGCCAGAAAAGTTCAAATTTACTTGGCAGCTTCTTGACATAGTTCAGATTCAAATTTGTTCAAATCATGGCCCCCCGGGAGTAGTGTGGGGTCACAATTAGGGGATCAAAATTTTACAAAAATGTGAATTTATAGAAAAATTTTTCTAAAGAACCACTGAGCCAGAAAAATTCAAATTTACGTGAAAGCTTCCTGACATAGAGTAGATTCAAGTTAGTGCAAATCATGGTCCTGGGAGGGGGTTGGGGGCACAGTAGGGGATCAAAGTGTTATATGCTAGGGCTTTCATATTTTTTTAATACATTCTTTTTGGAAAGACCTCCATGTGGTGCCATGGTATGTGATCTTGTGACCTTGATTTTGTATATACAGTAGATTTCTTATGGCAAGACCCTTTATTTCATACTTTGACCTTGTGACCTTGGAATTTCACCTATGTTTAAGAAAATGTAACCTGTTATATATCTTCGGAACTATTCAAGGTAGGTTGATTGATTGTATATTGTTTAACATCCCTCTCGAGAGTATTTCGCTCATATGGAGACATCACCAATGCCGGTGAAGGGCTGCAAAATTTAGGCCTATGCTCGGTGCTTATGACCATTGAGCAAGGAGGGATCTTTATCGTGCCACACCTGCTGTGACATGGGGCGTCGGTTTTTACGGTCACCCCATTTGGTCGCCTCTTACGACAAGCAAGGGGTACTGAGGACCTATTCTAACCCGGATCTCCATGGGACTCTTCAAGGTAGGGCTTTCATAGTTTGTATATAGATTCATTATGCCTTATGATACAGTCGTATTTGATCTGTGACCTTGACCTACTTTCTTTAAAAAAAAACCTTACCTAATTAATATCTCCTGATCTATTTAAAGTAAAGCTTTCATATTTTATATATATATAGATTCTTTATGGCAAGACCTTGTTATACTTTAGTGTTTGAGCTTGTGATCATGACCTTGAAGTTTGACCTACTTTTAATAAAAATCTGACCTATTCAATATGCTAAACTATTTGAGATAGAACTTTCATATTTTGTATATAGATTTCTTAAGGCAAGGTCTTTCATATAATGCCACAATCTATGACCTTGTGACCTTGGTCTTGTCCAGAACAGCAAGATTATATTAGTCATATTGGTGTTGAGGCATCTCTGTATTATGTGAATTCATTTACAGTTATGTTGTAATCCTTTGGGACTAGATTGGGGTCATAATATGGGTTCAAAATTTTCATGGGGAAATGGGATTGATAAAAAATCTTTTAAAATTCACAACAGCTGAAGAACGGTAGGGCCAAGGTGACTCAGGTGAGTGATGTGGCCCATGGGCCTCTTGTTCCCAATCTGGTCATATTTTCTGTTATACGCAAACAATTTAAGGTTCCATAATCCCAGGTTTACAATGAGTGTTTTCTCTGATAGAATATGATGTAGAAATCACTTTGATAGAAATAATTGCCAGCTGACTGTCTTTCCTTTGCATTCTTCACTTTCATGGCCATTTTTTTGTAAAATTTGCTTAGCTTTTTTTGATGATCAACTGATGGATACAATATCAAAAAACTAGGACCATTGAAACAAAATGATGAAACTTTCAAATTACGCTGTTTTTTTAAAAATATATATCTGTTAAATTTTGATTTTGTGCAGATGTATCTGGGAAAAGGAATAGAAGTGCATAATACCAGATTTTGAAGGATTATATAATGAGAGTGTTATTACTTTTAAATTGGTTAATTTTAGTATATAATATTCTTGATACCGATTCCTCACATATTATACAATGATGAGGATAATTGTACTTGGATTTTTAAAGCATACATATTAATTTACAACATGACATTGGCAAAATAAAATTTGGTCATGGTTTGAAAACAAAGAAATATATTTTTCAACAAACTTTCAGATCAAGTAAATTTTAATTTGTTGCTTTTTATGTTCTGATGTTTAACAAGTATTTTTGTGTTTTCCTGACTAGATTGGAAATGAAGAAACTCTTGTCTGAAGAATTAAAATGTTCTCTGAAGAAAATTACATTGAGAACATTGGACAATCAACGACTTACTAATAAGGTCTGATTTTATATTTTACAGTTTGATAGATGTGAAATGTATATACTGTATCATGAATTACCAGTAAGTAATCTCTTGACCATGAACATGTCAAATTAAAATGTAGTCTGCAATACATGTAATTTCAAATAACTTTTGGTTTTTGAAATGTGTTTGACTTGAATTGTAGGTCTCAAAATCTATACCATGTTATATTGATGCACTATTACAAAATCCTAAAGACTGGAAAAAATGGACAATATTGGGAGATCTGTATACTGCAAATTCAAAAACATCACAAGCATCCACATCTTTTAAGATAGCTTCAAAACTGAAAGGGCCTGTAAGCACCTTCATCGACGACTGGAGTTTCATAGGCCCTTTTGTGATAGGGAAAATAGAATGGGATGGTGACCCATTAGAAGCCTATGGAGGAATAAGGAATGTTTCAAAATACAGATACAGAAAGGGTGAATTGTTTTATTCTGAACTTGTCAGAGATACAGCTATCGAATGGAAAACTTTCAAGCAAGACTCTGGTGAAAATGGTATTCAGATTTCCCCCTCAGTTCAATGGAATGAACTGATTAATGCACTTGGATCAGTGGGAATAACAGAATGGCAGGGCTGGATGGTAGGGGAAATTTATGTTAATGAAAAGGATCAGAATATACTTATCCAGTGCTTAGGCTTACACACTGTGTACGTAGATGATATTCCTGTAGCCAGTGATGTTTATCACAGGGAAAAGTTCTGGTTTGGTGTTCATCTTTCAAGGGGTGTCCATACACTGTATGTACATTTGAGAACAAAAGTGACTGCTACCAAGAAGTGTACATTTCAAATCAACACAAGTCCTCTCAGAGTATTAGAACCCCAGTTCTTGCCTGATTTAGTAAATGGATACATGCTAAGTAAATACATTTCTATTCCAATATCCAACTATCATCATTCCAAGTGGGTAAAAGTAACCAAGATCAGCAGTGTTCATGTAGATCTGGCTCTTGAGAGTGTTTTCAACATTGCACCTGGGCAGACTGCTCACATTCCTGTGAAGTTATTAACAACATCGAAAAAGATCAGCCCTGAAGATTGTGAACAGTTTGATTTGTCAGTAAAAATAATTACATCAGAGGGAGTCTATGCTTTACCTCTTCAGCTGAGATGTAGGAAATCTGGCCAGTCATTTCTGTTTACTTTTTTGGACCATGATGGATCTATTCAACATGCTGCTGCTGTAGAGCCCATCATGAAGTGTAGCACTGAACAATGCCCAGTATTGCTGACACTGCATGGGACAACTGTTCCTCCTCAAAGCCAGGCTGATAGTTATAAAAGAATGGAAAATGGTGAATATGTTTTCGGAGTTGACAAAGCTTGGCTGCTGGCTCCTACCAGGTATGTTTGTATTAAATTTCATTGAATTTAAAAAATAATAAGATTTATATTTACTTAATATATATATTTTTTAAAATGGCTTTAGAGCAGACTATCTACTTGTCCATGGCTGAAAGGATATAGTCTGCAGTATGATCTGTAAGAAGCATTTTATACTCTATAGAGAAAACAGTTTGTGACTTCAGTTAAGTGTTATTGAAGCAGCTTTTCCTTCTAGACATGGTGCACATAACTGGGAAGGACCAGGTGCACTTACTGCCCTATCTGCACTATCATCATTGGTTGAACTGATTAAGGAACACAGCTGGATCTCACAGGGGATTAATCCAGACAAGATCGTCTATGCTGGTAAGTCAATCTTATGGACATATATGCACATTGTGACAATGTGATTTTGTGGATGCAACTGCTCCGAAACCGCTCAATCAGAGACAATGGATTATGTTAAAATTTTGTAGGATTGTTGGTCAACATATATAGTTGATCACTTTGATTCGACAAATTTTGCAGGAGTTATAGGACTTTATTGAATTTGTACATGCTACACTATAGGAACACTTTGTGGACACAACTCTTCAGAAACTGCTCAACGGATTTTGTTCAAATTTTGTAGGATTGTTAGTCACTATATGTAGTTGATCATATTGTGCCACCATTTTGATTCGAGAAATTTTACAGGAGTTGTTGGACTTTGTTCAATTTGTACTTTCTACACTTTAGGAACACTTTGTGGACGCATCTCCTCAGAGACAGTTGTACGGATTTTGTTCAAATTTTGCAGGATTGTTAGTCACAATATGTAATTGATCACATTATGCCACCATTCTGATTCGAGAAATTTTACAGGAGTTATAGGACTTTTGTTCTTCAACTTTTTTTGCAGTGGTGGGGACATATGGCTACACGTAGCAATCTTGTTAACATTTGTGAATATGTCTCAGTTTGGATTAGTCCAGAAGAGAGTGTTAGTCCTGTTAAGTCAGGTCTAGTGTGAATTTGTTGTGCAGGTCATATCTTCATAAACAAAAATGATGTGCTCGTACTTGACACAAAGGATGCTTCTGACTTGTATGTGGGTGTGTCACGATCAGACTGGATGTAGAGTGAACAAGGTCATAGTTACTGGAATCACATGGAAACATTAGTACGTTTATGATTGAGCCAAAGGTTGCATTTGATTTATTGTGTTATGTCCTTCAACATAGGCCATATATTTAATGTCAAAGACAAAAATTTGTATTGTTTTGTGGTTTGTAATGATATTTATACTCTAGTAATTATACAATGTGGCTTTCAAGTGTGCAGTATATTAAATATACCTCAATTTTGACGAGTCCTTGTAGAGTATTTCTGTTGTTGAACAGGGCAGGTCTTGTTTGTTGTGGCTCCAATAGTATGTGACTTGACATCCATTATCACAGAGGGCTAAGTTTAAAAGATAAGCTTGTTTGTGGTGGTGACAAATATCATTTTTCATTAAGGTCACTCTATGGGTGGACATGGAGCCTGGCACTTGGCAACACACTATCCTGACCGCAGTTTGGGATTGGTCACCTTAGCAGGATGGATTAAAAAGGAGGAATATGGAGATAGCAATCTTTTCTTTAGGTATTGGTTTAATGAAGACTTTGCATATAATAGTTAAATGTAAAGTGAGTATGGTGTACATATCCATGGATGTATTTATATTTCCAATGTTTTTGCCTTCGATATCTTTACCAATTGTAATGATAGCCATTTTCTCATGAATGCGATGATGCAGATGTGAACTATGTGGATTTGAATCTTGATAAATATAGTACGTCTATTCTATAGTACGTCTATTTTAACATTGGGAATATTCCAACAGAAATGAAAGAAGAATTTTAATATAAAGAATAAATTTCATTTTTGAACATACATGAAAACGCGCTTCATGAAGTATGCTGGCGCGAAGGGTCACAGTTCAGGTCCTCATGTATTTTCAAAAAATCCTTTCTTTCTTTTTTTTAAATCAAATATGCAACAGCTTTTACTTTAGATATATTTCAGAGCTACTTGAATACATGTACATATGTACTTTAAGTTAAAGGTCATCAGAGTCATGCAGTTCATCTTGTCCATCTTTCATAAACTTTTGAACATTTCTTTAGCTCACCTAGGTTATGTCTTGAGGAGTAAAAAAAATAATTAAAAAATGGAAATGGGATGGATGCAGGCCATAGAGTGCCAAAAACAATGATAAGCAAAGTTTAGAAAGTTATATGAAATATTTCTTGGAAGGTCTTCGAAGAATAATTTTTACACGCTTGTCCAAGATCAGACATTACTTATTTACTTACTTATGCCCATTGCTCCTCTCAAAGCATAGGCCATCGACAACAGTCTGCCAAAGTCCTGGGCTGTCTCTCTAGCTTTTTCCAGGTGTGCTCCATCTTTTTGCTGTCTGCCTCAAGGTCACGTCACCGGGTGTTGCTTGGCCGTCCTATCTTCCGTATTTCCTTGGAATTCCATGAGATCGCCTGCCTGGTGATGTTATTGGCTGGTTTCCTCAGGGTGTGCCCAATCTTCTGTGCCGGATCTCGTCTTCAGTTGGCAGTTGATTTGTACGCTGCCACAGGTCTGAATTGCAGATGGTGTCAGGCCAGTGGATCTGGAGGATTCTTCTCAGGCAGCTGTTGATGAAAGTATGCACTTTTCTGGTGGTGGTCTTTGTTGTCCTCCATGTCTCCGCTCCATACAGTAACACTGACTTGTCTCCTCTCCATACAGTAACACTGACTTGACATTGGAGTTTAACAGCTTAATCTTCATGCAAGTCGACACCACCTCAGAACTCCAGATGTTCTTAAGCTGCAAGTATGTTGTCCTCGCCTTGCCAATTCTTGCTCTGACATCTGCATCTGTGCCCCCTTGCTTGTCAATGATGCTGCCCGGGTACGTGAAGGTCTCTACTTCTTCCAGCTCTCTTGCAGTGTGACTGGGTCGGAAGTGGATCCTCACTTTTTGTGTTGATCTTGAGGATCTTGGTCTTGCCCTCATGGATCTTGAGACCAACTTGTGAAGAGGTAGCTTCCAGGTCAGTTGTCTTGTCCTGCATCTGTTGGTGACTGAGAAAGCAAGGCTAGGTCTTATTAGTACATACAACGATCGATTTATTAGCTGGCCACTTGATTTTGTAGCGGTGAATGGTAGAGGAAATGCAAGATTGAAGTGATGAATTGAACTCATACCATGAACTGAAGGATCCCCCATCCCCTTTACGAATTAGGGGTTTGGGCAGACCTGCTTTTTTGCTAACCTAGATTTTTCATATAAATATAACGGCACCTTATTTTCTCCATTTGTTCCCCACCCCGCAACTTTCAAAAATGACACTAAACTGTGCCTGAACTCACTATCTGATAGTAAGTAAGTAACATATGTGCTTATATTTACTGAAAAGTAGCCCAAGTGAATGCAGTAAACATGATTTTGTTGGACATACTAAGTATTAAAACCGCAATGGAATTGGAGATGAAATAATGGTTTGGATATTCTGTATTATATGAAAAAAACTATGTATTTAATCCCTTAATATTTTTTATTTTACTGAATATTTATCTTAAATGCTTGATATATACCCACAATTTCTATGAAAATATGGTTGATGTGCCCGCATTAAGTATCGTATGGAACACAAACTCGGTGTGGTTGATGTGCCCGCATTAAGTATCGTATGGAACACAAACTCGGTATTGTTGATGTGCCTGCATTAAGTATCATATGGAACACAAACTCGGTGATTTAGTGGGACAACATTACCCTCATATTTTGATATGGTATATTTCACAGACACGATATCTCAGCAAGTCATGTGGATCCATCAACAAAATTCATATTAGAGGCTTGTATAGCAGAAAATGATGCAGACAGACACATAACCAACGTAAAAGTAAGTATGCTAGTACATAATAACATGAAAATAAGTATATTAGTACATAATCTCAGGGGGTGCTTATAGGAGTAGTAGCGATCAATAAGAAGATGAATAAGGTATGGTGATCAGATCAACAAGGTGTGGTGTGTTTTAGATAGTAGTGGACATTAAATGACATTTTGCTGACAAAGTGGAAAGTCTCAAGAAGTATAAACTTAATGTTTCAAAATGGCATCTTTATCAGTCTGTAACCATTGTTTCTAAAGAGAATGATTTTGAAATAAAATAGTTCTCTTATACGAGGAAAATGGATATGAATTTTTGAAATGGCTCTTTAATTGATACAGGATGTTCCTATTTTGGCCAGAATCGGTGCTGATGACAGAACGGTTCATCCATTTTTTATGCGCAGAATGCATCGTCTAATGGAAGAAATAAAGGCCAATATAACTTACATGGAAATCGATGGCAAAGAGCATTGGTGGTGGGATACAAAGTAAGGTTTATAGTAGTCCTATTAAATTAGACTGTATGGGACTTGTCAGTGGAAAACAATTTTTAACTCACCTGAACTTCACTGTGTGTCTCTGATTGGTGGCGTTGTCGTCATCGTAAACTTTCACATTTTCATCTTCTTCTCCAAAACCACAAGGCCAATTTCAAGCAAACTTGACAAAAAGCATCCTTGGGTGAAGGGGATTCAAGTTTGTTCAAATGAAGGGTCATGCCCCTTTAAAGGGGAGATAATCACAAAAATGCAAAAATATAGTGGGGTCATTTAAAAATCTTCTTCTCGAGAATCACTGGGTCAGAAGAGCTGAAATTCATTTGAAAGCTTCCTGACAGTGCAGATACAAGTTTTTTAAAACCATGGCCCCCGGGGGTAGGATGGGACCACAATAGGGGATAAAAGATTACATGCAAATATATAAGAAAATGCTTTAAAAATCTTCTCAAGAACCACTGGGCCTGGAAAGTGTAAATTTACATGAAAGCTTCCTGACATAGAGCAGATTTAAGTTTGGTAAAATCATGGCCCCCGGGGTTAGGATGGGGCCATTATAAAGGATCAAAGCCATAATAGGGGATTAAAGATCTACATGGAGAAAATATAGGGAAAATCTTTAAAAATCTTCTCAAGAACCACTGAGCCAGAAATATTTACATTTACATGATAGCATCCTGATAGAATGCAGATTCAAGTTTGTTAAAACCATGGCCCCCAGGGGTAGGGTGGGGCCACTACAGAAGATCAAAGTTTTACAAACAAATATATAGGGGAAGTATTTAAAAATCTTCTCAAGAACCACTGGGCTAAAAAAGTTTAAATTTACACGAACACTTCCTGACATAGTACAGATTCAAGTTTGTAAAAATCATAGCCCCTGGGGGTAGGGTGGGGCCACAATAGGGGATCAAAGTTTTACGTAGAAATATATAGGGAAAATCTTCTCAAGAACCATTGGGCCAGAGAAGTTTACATTTACATAAAAGTTTCCTGACATAGTGCAGATTAAAGTTTGTTAACATCATGGCCCCTGGGGGTAGGATGGGGTCACAACAGGGGATTGAATTTTTACATACAAATATATAGTGAAAATCTTTAAAAAAAATTCTCTCAAGAACCACTTGGCCAAAAAGTTTACATTTACATGGAAGCTTTCTGACATAGTACAGATTCAAGTTTGTAAAAATCGTGCTTTTGTATTAAAAATTAATGTGCACATCAATTCCTTTAAAAAAGAGCAATGATTCAAGTAAAAAGATCATTAATTGAATTGTGGATATGTTAAATTGAAGATATCTCTAATTACATAGTTGCTCTCTCTAAAAGAATTATTGCATGCATCAGTTGAATTAATAATGTCATTAATCTAATTGAAGAGAGCAATAATTCAATTACTGCAGGTATTTATTGAATTGATTCACTCTACAATTCAATTAAAGAGAGCAATAATTCAATTATTGCAAGAATTAATTGAATTATTGCTTTCTTCAATTGATTTGTAGTGCACATCAATTAAATTTTTGATATCAATTCATTTAAAGAAAGCAACAATTTAATTATAGTGCTCATCAATTCAGCAGAACGATTTTAAATGCTTAATTCAACAATTCAATTGATGCACATAATATTTCAGAATTGAAGATATCATTAATTATTTGAAGAGATCTTTATAATTGAATTGTTGCACACATCAAATGAATTGATTAAATCTTCAAATAATTAAAGATATCTTCAATTATTTGAGTTTACGTTAATTTGACTCCATAAGGGAGGTCGTAAAATCTTCTCATGAACAGCAAAGCAATACATATTCAAGCATATATACATGCAGGTAGTATAGCTGCAAATTTGTATGAATTTTAACCTTTAGAGTCAGAGTTAGTCATAAAAAGATCCATAGATTACCTATGGGATCTTTCCAACAGCAACAAAATAATGGTAGTTTTTCACAACAATATGAAGACATTATATAGTTGTCTAATGACAGAACTTAGCTTATATGGGGGAATAAATTCTTTAAAATCCTCTTCTTAAAAACAAGGGAGAGTCTTGAGAGAATTTAGTAGAATCATATTTATTTCAGAAAGACAAATGATGGAGGTGTTGTTAATGACCAGCAGATCCGAGACTTCACTAATGCTAGATTTACTGAAGGGCTGTCCCAGTGTCATGTCATGGATGGAGAAAAAGACTGCAGTGGACAGAAAGTGAACATGTATTCCAAAGAGACTGTTAGAAACTTCACCCTCGTCACCTACAACCCTGCCCTAGGGGATGGACTTAATGGAGTTCAAATATTGCAACAGATTGTTCCAATGAGAACTAGTAAAATTATGGTAATTCTCTTAATTTCAAGTAACACAATATATTAACAATTTTTCCTTCTTCAAAAAAATCATGATTTGCATGCATGTCTATACCCACAGTGAGACTGGCACCAAACTTGTGACCAAACCCTCTAGATATAAAGAAAGGGTTTTGACCTTAAATATATTGTAGGCACTATTTTTTGGTAAAGTTCTTTTGATGGATAGTTTTAAAATATACTGACCGATTATAAAAATGCAACACATCATTTTTCGAAGTAATTTTTTGGTAATATTTTTATAATAGCTATCAGTGTTTATTGCAAACTTCACTCATGCTGGTTTTTAAATTATTCACATGATGTGAATAGCATGGCATGAAAATTGTATTCCACTGTTCAATACTAATGAAAAGGTGAAAATGAGTTTTGTGACTTTTGTTATGATAAAACAATTCTGCTAGTGATTGCAGATGCAAAATCAACAATAGAGATAAAATTTAAAAAATCAGATTTATGCAGTGTTTAAACAATGCAATGCAAAATCAAGCTGTCAGTATCTTGTAAGCAGGCTTTAGTCAGCGGGAGTAGCAAGACATTTTAATGTTTATCGCTGTACAATAAGTCTGTTGTTGTAGTGGTATCATCAGACAGGATCGATAAATGATCTCCCAAGACCTGGTCTACCGTTTGTGACAATGCCATACCAGCAAGCATATAGGTATGGCAACATCACTTGTGGGATGCTGCACTGCCAGTCATAAAATACTAATTGTTATAACTTCTAGTATATGCTAGACATCCTGGAAATATTTGCATGGGGTGGAACCCAAGGATAAATTTCTGGATCCACGCATGTATATTTAGCTGAACCTGCTCTAACAGTAGCACTGTCAACATATTACATTGACAGAATTTAATCCTTAAACTTTATTTCATGTCAAATATGATTAAAAAGACTAGATATTTGTGTTTATGTCTTTTAGATTTGTTGCAGCAAAGAATTAGTGTTGCATCTAACAATTATCATCTGATTTGGCACTTGTGTCAATTAGGTCACAAGTGAATGACAAACACTAATTCACTTAAATTTTACTTTCGGAGATCGATTCTTAGAGAGAACAAGAGAGTAACATGGATGTTATGGCCTGGTGTTTTGACAATCCATCATATGACTTAATCCTTGTAAATTTTGATGGAGTCAGAAATCCAGATGACCCCGATACAACTTGGATTATGTCTACAGGAACAACAACTACTCCATACCATCCACGTTACACTCTTGTTCTCTGGAAGTATAAATCTCCCAAAGTAATAAGTTCCGTTATATATGATTCTTTAAATTTAAAGGATTATATACTGTAAATTCCTAAATATACGTGAGGAATTTGTTATCGTGTGATTTTTTCAAGAAACATCACTCGCGAAAAAATATTTCTCGCTTTTATTTTTATATTGCTAAGACACATGCAAAAACACTTGATCAACTGAGCACTCGCAAATTTATTTTCTCGCGATTTGACGTCCATTAGTCATTTCACGATAATAAGTACTCACGTAAAATAAGGAATCTACAGTATAATGAGACTTAGATTTTACTTTGAGAGATCGATACTTAGAGAGAACAATAGTATAATTGTTTATTTATATAACGAAAGTAATTTGGACTGGAAGATTACTTTGAGGGATAAAAATTCAAATTATCGAGAGACAGCTGTATGTATGTATACAGCAACATTATGTACTGTACAAAAATAAGAATTTCAATAGATATACCAGTTAAATTCCTGATTTGATACACTTTTTTACACTACTAAATAAGTATTCTACAAACAATGTAGTATATAAAACACCAACTTTTCTACCTCCTCCATGTGTTTATTTTTATTTAGGGAAGTATTTCAAAGGATGACATCAATTTGCAAACTGTGAATGTTGCCAAGTTTAGCATCCAAGAACCACCAAACCGGAAAACAAACTTTAAAGGAAAGGTGTTAAAAGTAGGTATCAGAATTAATATTTGTATCATATGAAAGAGCTAGGGGCATTAAGGCTGTGTTCCATATTTACCAACAATTCAACAAAATCATTTCATTCTAAATAGTTGTTATGTATTGCTGAATAAAGAATATTGATTCCACACACACAAAAAACCAATGTTCTTGACAATACCTTTATATGATCTAATTTATGATGTTTTCATTGCAGTAAGGTTTTCTTTGTATGAATCAAACAGTGCGATGTATCAATAGTTTTTGGACATTAGCCTAATGCAATCAACATGATAAAACTTAATTCTGCTTCTTTTCACATTGAATAATATATCCTGTCATATTTTGACAACATTTAGAACTTATAGAAACAGTATTAAATTTCCTGATTTTGAAGAAAATGTATGCAAATTTTATCACCAAATTCTTATGGTATCAAATTCTTTGTATTGAGCATGCACAGGTTAGACAACACAAAGGTAGAATTTCAGTATGAAATGAAGACTTGGACAAAATCACTTCCTTAATGCCCATACCTCTTATCTAATCAATTTGATGTACATCTGTTTGTTAACAAAAAAGTGACATTTGATCTCCAGAAATACTTCTATAATTATAAATGGAAAACTCGTGTAATCTCACCAAAAAAAAAGAATATGCCGGTTGAGTTCATTAACATTATCCTTGATTTTAACTTTTTAGGTTGACAGTACTACAATGGATATGTCAAATACGAAAGATCCCAAAGTTTACATGTGCTTAAACCAAGGTACATGGTAATTATGTTCCCCAAATGGAGATTGGGAACATATTGTTTTTACTCTGTTTATTTTTATTTTTCGCTAACCTGAGTTAAAGGCTCAAGTGAGCTTTTCTGATCAAAATTTGTCTGTTGTCGGTGTTGTGGGTATAAACTTTATACATTTTCATCTTCTCCAAAACCGCTTGGCCAATTTCAACCAAACTTGGCACAAAGCATCCTTGGATGAAGGGGATTAGAGTTTGTTCTAATGAAGGACCATGTCCCCTTCAAAGGTGAGATAATCACAAAAATGCAAAATGGGTTGGGGTCATTTAAAATTCTTCTCAAGAACCACTGAGCTAGGAAAGCTGAAATTTACATGAAAGTCTCCTGACATGTGGAAATTCAAGTTTATTAAAATCATAACCCCTGGGGGGTATGTTGGGTCCACAACAGGGGATCAAAGTTAGATCTCCGTGTGTATGAAGAAAATCTTTAAAATCTTCTTCTCAAGAACCACTGGGCCAGAAGAGTGGAGATTTACCTGAAAGCTTCCTGATATAGAGTAGATTCAAATTTGTTCAGATCCTGGCCCTTGGGGGTAGGGCGGGGCCACAATAGGGGATAAAAGTTTTACATGCAGATATATAGGAAAGTCTTCTCCAGAGCCTCTGGGCCAATTTCAATCAAACTTGATACAAATCATATTTGGTGAAAATGACTCAAATTTGTTCAATTGAAAAGCCATGTTTCCTTCAAAGGGGAAATAATCACAAAAATGGGGTGGGGTCATTTAAAAACCTTCTCAAGAACCACTGGGCCAGAAGAGCTGAAATTTAAATGAAAGGTTTCTGACACAGTGGAGATTCAAATTTCTTGAAATCGTAAATCCTGGGGGTATGTTGGGGCCACAATAGGGGATCAAAGTTTTACAAGTGAATATATAGGGAAAATCTTTTAAAATCTTCTTCTCAAGAACCACCTAGCTATAAGAGTGGAAATTTAAGTGAAAGCTTCCTGGTATAGAGTAGATTCAAATTTGTTCAGATCATGACCTCGAGGGTAGGGTGGGGCCACATTAGGGGATCAAAGTTTTACATGCTGATATATAGGAATAGCTTCTTCTCCAGAACCACAGGGCCGATTTGAATCAAACTTGATAAAATCATCCTTAGGTGAAGGGAATTCACGTTTGTTTAAATGAAGGGTCATGGCTCCTTCATAGGGGAGAAAATCACAAAAATAGGTTGGGGTCATTTAAAAATCTTCTCAAGAATCACTGGGCCAGAAAAGCTGAAATTTACATGACAGCTTCATGACAAAGTGAAGATTTAAGTTTGTAAAAATCATGACCCTTGGAGTTAGGGTGGGGCCACAATAGGGGTTCAAAGTTTTACATGTGAAGGCAACCAAACTTATTTGCACAAAGCATTCTTAGATGAAATTTATTAATATGAAAGGTCACACCTGTCTACAAGGGCATGTGACATTTAATGAATCTGTTGTCAAGTTTGATGATTAAGTTTGATGATTAATGAATTTTTAGTTGTTACCTTTGAAAAACAATTTCTGAATCAAGCTGCTTGTGTATAATGATAATTTTGCTCAAGCTTGTTTATTGCTAGGAAATTCTGCTCAGGTGAGTGATGTTGCCCATGGGCCTCTTGTTTTATTATTATGATTGTTATTATGTTCTCCAAATGAAGTTTTGGAACATGTTGTATTTACTCTGTTTCTTATTAAGGTCTTCTGTTTCCAATGGAAGACCTTTCTGTGTTCGTACTGTTTCTTCTTGATATCATTTTCCCTATTCTTGTTTCGATGATTCTATAAATGTGAAATTTTCATAGATGATAGACAGTGGAGTGAACTTTTTTTAGGTCACCTGAGTAAACTCGGGTGACCTATTGCAATTGGTCAGTGTCTGTTGTGTGTTGTCCGTCGTGCTTATATAAACAATTCAACATTTTTAACTTCTTGATAACTGCCATTTCAATTCTTTTCAAATGTGGTATGAAGCATCTTTGGGACAAGGGGGACATAAGTTATAAATTTCAGGACTTTCACACCCCTGGGGCCTTAGGGGCAGGGCAAAAATGGTACTGCCAAAAATTGACCAATTTTTAAAAAAAAAATTTATCTACAGCCACACATGTGTAAGAAACCTAAATGCATAGTGATGTAGAGCAGGAAGGCCTCTATAGAAATTGTAAATTTCGTGATCTCCGGGGTAGAGGCTCTGACTCCATGGTGGGGCCAAACTTGGTATATGGTGTTTATGTGTAAAACATATAGATAACATTGTCTTTAATGCTATTGATACTAAATTGAAAGTAAATGGATATTTTGAAGGAGCAGGTAGCCCTTTATCAAAATGGTAAATTTCATAATCCCAGGGGTAGGGGTTTTGATTCCAGGATGGGGATAAATATGTGATTATTGTATTTATCATTTGACAGATTTCCTCATTAATTTTGCTTATACTGTATATAAACTAAGATGTTATTTAGGAAATGGCAGAAAGGAGTGTACCAAAATTGTGAGTTTCGCAACTCCAGGGTTCTAACTAAAGGGCAGGTTCAAAATAGTTCTATATTGTTAAGATAACATAGAATGATTGATATGTAAAGTCTTTCATCAGTATGAGCACTATTGGGAGCATATCTGTTTTGTTTTATACTGCTGCTGAATTTAGCATAGATTTGCAGAACAGAAAAATTATAGATTCCATAGCCCTCAGGACTAGTGGTACTTTTAACTAATACTCAGGTGGCTAATAAGGCCTGTGGACCTCTTTGTTTTATACCGATACTCTTAAATGACTGACATGGTAAAAATCACCAATCTGCACGTGTGCATCGTTTTGATTGGATAATACATCAATAACTGTTTTATGAATGAAGGGAATGAATTGATATTTACAGCATAGGTAGATAATACAAATGTATATAGAGTGGTATACTAAAATATGCAGACACAAATGTGCATGGATGTGCATCATCCTTTGAAGGTGCCATTCTTGGACGGATCATAACTTTTGTTTTTCATCAAAATCATTTGAAAATGTTGTAAATGTGTCTTGGTACTCCTTACTGTCTGCTATGGTCAAAATTACTTGCCATCACATGTACTAAATTCTGATTGGACAATTTTAAAATCACCATAACTTTCTGATGAATGATGGAAACATGATAAAATTTATATTGTAGGTACATGACACCACTATGTGTTGAATGATACAAAAAAGTGCCAAGTCATATTCATGATTTTCATTCAATTTTGGGGTTGTAAGATGGCCGTAAACTGTTCTGATAAAAGACTCAAATAAAATGAAATATTTTACTGCAGGTTTATGATATCAATGCATAATAAATGATGTAAACAAGAATTGCTAAATCAAATTTGCATGCATGTGAATTGTGCATTGTAATTTTTAACATCTAAAATCAAGTATATTGATCTCTAACATTTTATTTCAATCAAATGTTTTGAGATTTATGTTCCAGATATGTGTCTTTTGGACTCTCTACTGATTAGTATTGTCAAAAGTACTTACACACACATGCAGGCACATATGTGTTGAATTTTGATTGGCTAATATTGAAATACTTGTAACTCTTTTATGACTGAGAAAAATGGAATGATATTGACATCATTGGTACATACTACAAGAACCTACAATGTGAAATGATTGATTGTACTGAAGCCTAAGCTGTATTGTTTTTGGACTTCATATTTTGGACTCATTCTTATTTGCTCAGTTTTCATTGAAATCTTTTGAAATGTATCTTGTAGTTATATATCAAGACATGTAAGATATTGGCATAATCAAATTACTCACAAACACATGCATGCATGTACGCTGAATTTTGATTGGATGATACTTATATTGCTTTGAAAATTATACTGTATATTCTTACTGAGGTGTGTGATGGATTGGCATGATGAAAGTTACAGATCAGGACGTGTATTCACGTAGGATTGATTTTGATTGGATAATGCTTTAACTTGTATAGCTCTCCAATAAATGAAGGAAATAAGGTGGAAATTTTTACTGTACATAATGAAAATGTCTATAATATAATTGAGTGATTCAATGGAACTTACTAAAAACAAATGGCAATTAATTGAACCACTTTTTAAATGGGGTAACGTTTGGGGAACATCTGCAATAGTTTCCATTACAATTAGAACTAGTTTAAATTGATGTGCATGGTTGTGTGAAAACATGTGTCTATAAAACAATTTATATTTTGCTAGGAAACTGGAAAATTTGTGATGAAAAGTCTCCTTGGGGAAGAAACAGCTCAACATATGGTCCTGCCAGGAGAATTGCCGAGCATAAGTTTATCATTGTCATTGGTTAGTATGTTTATTATATATGTATACATGTGTGGGTGTGCAACTGTGTGTGCACACATCTCAAGGTGTATAATTAACCGCAAAAATATTTATTAAGAAATGATTCGTGACTTGTTTTGATTTAGGAACACTGGGAACGGCTGAGAACTTAGTTAGACTTCAGACAGCTGCAGTGTATATTTCAAATTTGTTCCTACTGACCTCCGACTCAACAGTTCAGATTATCAAGGACAGTGAGGTAGACCCTAAAGCTGTGGGTTAGTGTTTCTTTTTTTTAAGTCTTTTTAAAATTTGGATGATTTGCAACATTTGATAATTGAATGTAGCTCAACCCCACTATTCATGTTTCCCTTGCTTTTAAACACCAGTTGATGGTTTGACCTATGGAAAGTCAAAAAGTTCAAAATTCTGTTCTTGCAATCTGAAAAATGTATCATTCGTTCAATGTAAACTGTTCGGTGTAAAATATTCCATCTATGGTATGCCTGAGGCATTAAGCTTTAAGCTAATTTTAAAAAAACTCCTGCATGCATTCAAACAATTTCCTGAGTCTAAACAAATTATGATTTCCTTTCATAAAGTCCATTTTCATTTCAAATTCAGTTTTCATTTCAAATTTATGAAAATGGATTTTTAGTGGATTGAAATTGACAGCTTTTTGTTATAGAAATAAAGATCTTTTATAGATACGTGGATTACAAATATTTGTACATAGGTTATACCTTGTATTTACATAAAATCTGGCTCCAAAATCTGTTTTGTCACAGCCAGGAAACCACGTGCATAGGTGAAAACACCAAAATCTCTAAAAAAAAAAAAAAAAAAAAAAAAAAAAAAAAAAAAAAAAAAATATGTGTCAAAAGCATTCAAAATTTTGACATATGATAATGATAAATCAATTTAGGGAGCAAGCACAAAGAAGAAAGAACAGGAAATTTATAAAAGCTTTTTTCACCAAAGCCTTCAACTTTGGCACCAAGCTGATAGTTGAATCACGTGACATGTAAACATAAACAGGGGTCATGCCTTGTTTTGAAGATGAAAAGTTAAGATGTTTTAAATACATCTCTATGTCAGTATTTTTATCATCATTTGTTTGTCGTCTCTGTCTGTATGCCTGTCTGTCAGTAAGCTTTTCACATTTTCATCTTCTTGTCCAAAACCACTTGGCCAATTTCAATTGACCTTGGTACAAATCATCCTTGGGTGAAAGGAATTCAAGTTTGTTCAAATGAAGGGCCATTTCCCCTTCAAAGGGAAGATAATGATGAAAAGGCAAAAATAGGTTGGCGTCATTTAAAAATCTTCTTCTCAAGAACTACTGGACCAGAAAAGTTGAAATTTACATGAAAGCTTCTTGACATAGTGCAGATTTAAGTTTGCTAAAATCATGGCCATCTGAAACATCGTGTACAAGGTCAGTATCTTGGGATTTAGGTCTTCTAACTTGTTCATATTAAACAGTTTTCTAATGAAATCGGAAGTCATATCTATTTAATTCAAATTATATTTACTTTTTTAACCAGGTCTATTATGTGTGAAAGTGTTGGGTTTTTTTTTCATAGACTAAACATGAATTTTTTTTTGGGCACAATGGACAGACTATGTTTTAAATTTATCGATCCACCCAGTTCAGTCTCGGGCCAGGACAGGCACATGGTTGAACACTAATCTCAATGCATATAATGAATATGAAAAAAATCCATTATCTTAACACAGTTTTCCTTAAATAGACATATTTTTAAAAAGATAATTCGTGATACGAAGTACTTTTTTTATAATTTCAGAAGACCTGAACTTGATAATTCTAGGATCTGACAAAGAAAACATACTCACAGCGACTTTTCTTGAGGAAATTCCAATAAAAGTAAAAGGTAAGTAATTATGAAGATCACCTGAATCACTTAGATAACCTATTGCAACTTCTGACAGAAACTATACTGTATCAACATTAACCAGGCTTAGTATAAAGCATATCTAAGTGTAATGGTTTGAAACAAAGGTGTGAAATTCGAGGTCCTTTATCCCCTGTATTGTCAAGAATGAGCTCGTACCAAACCTTTCAATAGTTATGTCATTCTTCACTTCTGGAAATGAGAAGGACAAATAGTGTGTATAATCATTATGAACCTCAACCAACTTTGAAAAATTCATATCCCATTGTTCAGGGCTTGGTATTGTGGCTCATTATTTTCTCTTTGCTTTACAAGATTCTAGAAATTTAATCCTATTCAATGTCTAGCAGATTTTAACCATAGTCAACAAATTTCCATCATAGTTGATGTACAACAATTTTTTACCATGTTCAATGTACAACAATTACGGCATTCTGTATTGCAGAGCAGACCTTTAGCCTTAAACAATGTCAGTTTCATGACAACAGAATGGGTCTGATGACATTGGCACCACATGGAAGAGGAAGACTGGCTATGTTGTTACTCGGGAATTCTGTGGCGGGTTTTATGGATGTAATATCCTTAGCTACACCGACTATTCCTCCAATGACACGGTCACCGGTAAGTCTTCATTTAGCTACACCGACTATTCCTCCAATGACACAGTCACCGGTAAGTCTTCATTTAGCTACACCGACTATTCCTCCAATGACACGGTCACCGGTAAGTCTTCATTTAGCTACACCGACTATTCCTCCAATGACACGGTCACCGGTAGGTCTTCATTTATCTACACCGACTATTCCTCCAATGACAAGGTCACCGGTAGGTCTTCATTTAGCTACACCGACTATTCCTCCAATGACACAGTCACAGGTAGTTCTTCAATGACACGGTCACTGGTAGATCTTCATTTATCTACACTGACTATTCCTCCAATGACACAGTCACCGGTAGATCTTCATTTAGCTACACCGACTATTCCTCCAATGACACAGTCACCGGTAGGTCTTCATCAAATATTGTGGCTTAGCTGCAGTGACCAATAGAAATCACTCCTTGAAGCACTGAGAAAAAATTGTAGAATCATAGATTCAATGTTTTCAGTTATTTCTTACAAAAGGGAGTCTTTGTTGTATTATTGGTAGCCATTTATGTAGTTGACTTGATATACTTATTATCAAATATTATTTCATGATTACGTATATAAAAAGAAAGATGTGTATTATTTTTGGCATGCTTGTGAAAGCAAGCACTGGGTGACTTACTTTTCTAGTGATTGACATAAATCTTCATATATACTTTGATATGATGATCATACATATAATGACTCATTAACATCCATTTATTCCAGTTTTCCAACTTGCTGCCAGATTATGTCATCACAGGGCAAGAATTTAAACTGAAAGGACCAGGGGGATTTCTCTGTGCTGGTTTTTATGGGAACAGTTGGGAATACAGAAGTGAAATATCATCCTGTGTATGCTGAAAATCACTAGGGATAAAAAATTCTAGACTTTCGTGAATTACAATGAACATCATTCCTTGCCTGATTTAAACTTTTTTTCCAAAGCTGCTTCATTCCAAGTCCCTGAACATGTTGGTCTAACGGTGCAGATGATTATTTTTTTTTTGGTACTATTGGAGTGACTAGAATCAGAGATGGCTGTCATTGCTTTTGATTGGGAGTTATTTTGGACTTGTATTTGGAACAGTTTCATGCTACACTTGTAGTGTTCCAGAAGAACAATGGGTTGTTTTTTTTAAGGGTCTGGGGCATTAAAATGCAGGACTTATTTCTGTTACCAGTATAGTCAGACTCCTGTAGAGTTACAAACGTAACAAATCTGGTCACTGTTTTCAGCATTTTTTGGCATTTTGCACATGTGCAGGGGTGCAGGGACTTAAAAAATAAGTGAAAACAACATAAAAGTAGGAATTTTCAAGAACAGTTACTGCAAAGTATTGGATTTACCATAGAAGTATTTTTTCTGTGTGATACAAAACGTTAAATCTGCAATCACAGGAAATCCATGGAATTTTGTACCAACATTTTTTATTCGTTTCATTGAAAAAAAAATTATACTACATGTAGCATGTTGGCAATTAATCAGGCATAGTGAATACTATTGTCATATTAATGACGAGTCAAAACATACCATCAACCATTTGTGACATGTATGTCTAAAATACCTGGAAAATCACTTGAATTCTCTTAAAAATTTATTACAGCCCTGTTATATGGTAGATGCCTTGTAGTAATCACTCTGTCTGTCTGTACATCCATCAGCACTTTATGTCACACAAAACCTTCACTTTAAAAGATTTTCAAAAATTTTATACGTAATATTTGAATTAAGTGACCCATGTTGCCCACATTTTCCATTTGCCCAAGATGCCCCATATACTTCACTTGCCCCATGTTGCCCCACATGCATAATGTATCTCACACACCCAACTGCCCCATATTACCTAACATGACCACAACATTTAATTTTGCCAACATTATTCACTTGTTCTGCATTACCCATACAGCCCACAGTAACAACAATGCTCCAATTGCCCACATGTTGCCCATATTCCCACTTCACTTTCAATGCTCACATCACCCAAATCACCTACATTGCCCATATTCCCATCACTCACATACTCTACATTACCCATATTGCCATCACTCGCGTACTCTACATTACCCATATTGCCATCACTCACTTACTCTATATTACCCATATTGCCATCACTCACGTACTCTATATTACCCATATTGCCATCACTCACGTACTCTATATTACCCATATTGCCATCACTCACTTACTCTATATTACCCATATTGCCATCACTCACATACTCTATATTACCCATATTGCCATCACTCACGTACTCTACATTACCCATATTGCCATCACTCACGTACTCTACATTACCCATATTCCCATCACTCACGTACTCTACATTACCCATATTGCCATCACTCGCGTGCTCTACATTGCCCAGAACACTCATACATTACCAAAATTGTCAATATATTCGACATTAAGCACATTGCCCCATACTCCCCACTTGCCTAGGATGCCCCACATACAACTCTTTTTCCCAGTGTCCCCACATACCTAACATCTCTTGCACACAACTGCGCTATCACCCATCACTCCCAACATTTCCCTCCATATGGCCTTCATTGCCCACATCGTTCAAATTACCTATATCACCCATGATATTCACATCACCCACTTCACCCATGAAATCACCAGCTGACATCTCCTACATCACACAGCATCTCTTATATCGCTCACACCCTGAACATCACCTATATTGCAACAGTTTATCGCCCACATAGACTACATCATCCAATTCACTCGCATTGTCCACATCACTACGCATTTCCCATCTCGTCCACATACATTTGTATCGACTACATCCTTCCTCGCCCACACTGCTTCTGAAAACAGATTGACATTCTTACGAAATTTTCTTCTTGTCAAAAAAATTGATGGGCTGCATAGAATATCCCCATAGGAAATATTTTAACCCCTGTCCATCTTTCCCTCAAAGAGCGCCCCAGTATAGAATTTCCACTCAAGTGATGACATGCTCTTCCCCACTTGCTTGATAAATACAGAAACGAATAAATTACTTCTACATGTATTTATGTACATCACATTGTATCTATGTTATTTTTCAGAAGATATGGAGCTGATACGGTTACTCCATTGTTACAAATACATTTTATTTATTACATATTTAACAGTGAAATGCTGTAATTTTTCCATTGAATAAAGATTGGTATTTTCACAGTTATTGTGAAAATAATTACGAAAGTGCGATCTTATATCTTCATGTGAAGATAACCAGAAAATTCATTCCCATATACATGTACTTGATCACATTCATTTTTTTTAAATGCAAGTATATAATTAGATTTTTCATGTTTCTAAAATAAAATTAAAGTTGTTTTATTGTTCAAGTGTCTTTTGTAGGAAAGCCCATTGAGCTCTTTGTAACGAAAGGAGAAGATTTTTTGCAACAACAAAAAAAGCAAAAAAACCGCGTAAATTTCACATTATAACGCGAAACTTTTGCGTCAAAATGCGTTAACGTTCGCGAATAGACATAACTTTTGCTTTATAACGCGAAATATTCTATATAAATATGGGGGTTGGGGGGGTTTACAGTGAATGAAGACTGACTGTTATACATTTTTAAGTAACCAGAACTAAATACATGTACACACTGTGTCTACCTTTCACACACACACTTTTCAAAATGTTCGTGTTATTTTAAAATTAACAACTTTTTAATAGGGGGTATAAAAATTTCGTCCATTGGAAAAAAAATGTCACAGAATTTTAAAAGTACAACCACTAAATCTCTCAATTTACATTATATTATAGAGTTTTAAAAATGCTTTCTTTTGAATCATTTGATAACCTGAAAAAATCCGTCAGACTGTCGCCAGAACGAAATCATTTTCTTCCTATGATAGATGAATCTACACTTTTCAAAAGTTATGTCCCTCGGCTCCCATCTTTGGGGGAAAGGAAAGGCAATTAATTAATATCCTCACAGTAACCGTTCTAACTTACTAGTTATAAATTTGATATTTTGAACATATTTTATTGTCTAGGTTCTTAAAACTGAGAACGATCTCGCCTATGTGAATAACAAGCTTCAAGTACAATGGAATCAAAGGTGCTTATATGAAGCAGTTAAACTATATCAAGAGACACGAATGTACAAAAACACAAAGTACAGCTGGAAAAGTCTATCGTTATTCTTCCTCATTGTAATGAACATATTATTTAATGTTACTTCTATAATGTTGAGCACATGTAATAGTCTCTTTCAACCAGACGTTCGGTTATCTCCGATAGGGATGCGTGGTTAAAGGAGACTACGCATGTAATCGATAAATGGGGGGGGGGTTGTTATGACAACGTTTCGCGATTGTAGGCAAAATGTCCCGCGTTATAACATAAATGTTTCACGTCATATCGCAAAACTTTACTTTTATATTCGCAAACGTTTCACGTTATGTCCAAGACACGGTATATAAACGATATCGGCAATAGTGAAACGATATCAGTATGATTTCAACTATACTGGGTTTTGTACTGAGGCTGTAATCCTAAGGGTTTGTATAGTCGATATCGTATTGATGTGGTGTCGTGATTCTTGAGGTTTTCTGTCTTGTCGATATCGACGATATCATATCAACATCGAATCATTATTGTGTTGACTATCATTTGAATCATGCATGTCACTGTTAGTCTTGGTCAGTCCTTTTATCGATATTGTATCGATGTCGAATCATGACCGTTGTGATCTTCCACCTTGTAGATATCGAGGACATCGTATCGAATCATGATCATGTTGACTATAGTGATCATGTGTGTAATTTTTCGTTTGAGATATTTTTTTCCTGTCGATATCGAATCATGATCGTATTAACTATCACCATCGCGCGTGTCATGCACTTTTAGTGCGAGTTATCCCTTCCTATGTTGTGAATAGAATATAAAATTTAATATTAGACGAGGGGAGATTAAAATTCATGGACTGGTGCCATATAATAGAATACTTTTAGTATAGGTGCCCATATATGTGGCGCCATCAGTTTGGGTAAGGAGGTCCCCATGGATATACCGTCTAACCCTAATCTTAACTGTAAACCTAACATGATATCGTTATCATAGATGACCTTTGAAAACAGTTTTGTATATGGTACATTAAAACGTTGTCAATTCACGATATGGAGACATCATCGATACCGACATCGTACTTGGTCATTGGAAAACTGTTGTTTATGGTCAACACTTACTTTTTCAGATGACGATATCGACATGATGTCGTCATGCTATCGTCGATATCGATATCGTATTTGGTACTTGAAAACAGTCATGTATATGATAGATTATGATATTGTAAGATTACGATATCGTCACGCTATTGTCGATATCGATATCGTATTTGGTACTTGAAAACACTCTTGTATATAACAGATTATACTTTGGGCGAGATTACGATATCGACACGATATTGTCATGTTATTGCCGATATCATCGATATCGTATTTGGTCTTGGACATGTATGGCGTTATGATGCGAAAATCTATTTTGTTATAGCTACGAAAATGAGTGCAATAGACTTTAAAATAGTACTTTTGCATCTTTCTTAGATGCTTTATTGCTCTCGCACGAGTGAAGATATTGAATATCTCATAAAGACATGGGATACGTTACTTCAAATCACATGAATTGATAAAACACTTTGATTCCTGACACGTCATTACACAACAATGTAAATGATCCATAAATACATCCCCAAAAATAACAATAAGAACCCCATGGGCCACATCGCTCACCTGAGTCACATTGGCCCTGCCATTGTTCGGTTGTTGTGCTTTTTAAAAGATTTTTTTTTTTATCAATCTTTAATTCCATGAAAAGTTTTGACCCCATATTGACGCCTCGGTCCATTTAGTGAAATAATCTGAAATGACGATAATGTATCGGTTTCCATTTTCTGTTTCGGAGAATTCATCACGGATATCTGTAGCTATCCTCTCTAATGGAAACCCAACCTGTATAGACTGCATAGGGGTTCTTTGTGTTTTGAGAGGAGCTGTCCTCCTACATCGCAAACTGAGGCATATCTTCTCACGTCGCTCTGCAAACCTGGCCAGTAGTAGTTCTGTCTGGGTTTTTAAGGTTTTTGTCATCCCTAAATGGGCGTTATGCATCTGTTGTATGATAAGCCTCCTCTAAGATGGTGAGACAGCAGTCTGATATGTCTTTGTATTGCTGTCCTCAATTTCCCACAACCTTTATTGTGAGTCTACTGCACTGAGCCAAACGTGATTTCACAACGTAACCCTCTCGGACGCAATATCACTATAATCTGGACGTGTCTCATTTTGCAACCAAGACTTCACAAGTCTTATATCCTTACATTCGTCTTGCAATGCGACTAGCTCAAAAGATTCAGCGTTTTCCGAAGAATTGTCTTCTACCCCCAGCACAGTCTTTAGATACATCTGTCTTGTCCCAGTCATTAAAATATCCACGCTGATTACAAGGCATTCTGCTGAGACTATCTGTATTACATTGTACCATGCAGTTTACCAGCCCTGTGCTCTTCTCCATTTCATACGTCGATATGACCTAGAGTGAAATGTCCTTCCGGATCTTTGAATCTCTGCAACCACATCAGTGAACATCTGTTCTTACCAAGAACCTGCGTCCATATAAGAAAGGTCTGAAATGCTTGATAAACGTCACAACGGCAAGGAGCTCTTTCTGTGTAACGCAGTATTTCCTTTCTAACTTGCCGAGTACTTTACTTGCGTAAGCCACAACCCTTTCTTCTTCATCCTGCAGCTGTGATAAGGCGGCCTCAATAGAATTTTGACTTGCGTCTGTATCTAAAATTAAAGGTTTGGTAAAGTATGGGTGAGTGAGGATGGGTGCTAACGTTAACCGATCTTTTGGGAGCTCAAACACTGCCTGACACTCATTAGTCCATTTAAACAGAACAGATGCCTCTGAATGTTTATGCAATGGTCGAGCAATTCGAGCAAAATTGGCAATGAACTTGAAACCATGAAAGACCAATAAAAGATTGGACCTGTGTCTTATTTACTGGCTCTGGCCAACGCTTCACAATCTCTACATTTTCGGGGTCAGTCTGAATCTCATACTCTGAAATTATATGTCCCAAGTACTTCACCTATCTAGCAAATAAGGGGCACTCTCTATCCCTGAGCTTCAGCCCCGCGGCAAGTTGTATTTCGAACACCAGTTCCAAGTTCTGGAGCATTTCACCAAATGTCTTTCCATAAACAATGACATCGTCCAGGAAAGTAAGACACACCTGCCATTGTAGGCCAGCCAATACCGAACCCATCAAGCGTTCAAACGTGGCTGGGGCATTGCACAGCCGAACAGCATCACATGATGAACTCGTAAAGACCTTGGTGAGTGATCAATGCTGTTTTATGTTTATCATTTGGATCTAGCTCAACTTGCCAGTATCCAGAATTTAGGTCCAAAGTGCTAAACCATTTGACACTACACTGGTTAAGAGACTCGTCATTACTAGGTAATGGGTAGGCATCCTTAGTCAAACGTCCGTAATCTACACAAAATCGCGTGAACCCATCTTTCTTAATCACCAGTACGATTGCTGATGACAAAGAGGTTTGTGAAGACTCTATGGCACCTCTCCCTAGCATATCAGATACATGATCTTGAACCCCTTTCGCCAAAATCGAAATTTTTGTATCGTTTGTCTCCAATATAAAGATGTATTTTTTCTCGTACATTTCTGCCCAATAAATAATGAATTCTTCAAACATTCTACGTGTAGGCATAGTTCAGTACAATCTATAAACGGTTTTATCTGCCTAAAAATATACAAAATGGAATTCATGGTCACACTATTTATAATTTTGGGATTATTTCCTCAGGTCAATAAAAAAGTGAATTGCACAAAATATAAGTGGGAATAAACATTTTACATTATTTAGAAGCGTTCAAATGTCAACACGGGGTACCTATATACCGCCCGCGTTTTCTTTGTTATAAAATGCATTTATCTTGATTCCTTACTGGGGTTTTTTTGTTGCTAGTATCCCAAACGACTGAGTTCGTAAATTTTGAAGTCATTCATGTACACCTGTAAATTCTTGATGTCGCTACTCTCCTAATTACTCTAGAGTGCCCCCCCCCCCCCCCTTACACCGTTCAAGTGGGAAAGTATCGAGAACGTACGTTTCAGGGACTTAATTCAGGGTTCATCTTACTTTGTTCTTGCCCGATTTTTTAGAACAAAAATGGGTTATATTGTGATAAAAAAACAACAACAACAAAACCGCCTAGACCCCACGATTTTCAGGGGCGGATTCAATAATTGCGCTGGTTAGGGGGAGCACAACCAACTTTTAATAGGCAGCGGGGGCTGGGGCTGCCTTGAGGGGTCAAAGTCCCTGTAAGCTCCTGGATTTTACAAATTTTACAGGGCTTCAAATATATCTCCTATGTAGTCATTTTTACTATTATCTGTCATTTTCAATAAGGTGAAATTAATAAAATGAAAGATGTTGTCATTTATTTCTCCGAGAGTGGAAGAAATTATAGTTTCTTTTATCGTTTGCGATTTTCTAAACCACGATTTATCTTAAATTTGAAAATTTTAGAGCCGGGGGGGGGGGGGCTGCGCCCCCTTAAATCCGCCACTGATTTTGCCCCCCCCCCTCCCCCCCTAGGGTAATAGACCTTTTAGAAGATTCGATAATGCCTTCGAGTTATCCGAGATTTCTCTGACTCTTACCCCCGATGTTATATTGTGACACGGATTAGCTTTCGAGGTTCAGTATTTATAATAGATCTAATTCACCCGCCCCTGATGTCGAGGCTGATACCCATGACTGATTTCCTCTCTTGTCAAGCGAGAAAACTACACTTTTCGTGCATAATGAAGTAAACAGGCTTTAGTACAATATCTGTACCCGTATGATAAAAATTCCAGATAATATGTATGCGACACTTTTTTTATGCCTTTGATTTTCCCGCAATATAACTTCAAGACATTTAGCTAAATCTCCCACAATTCTCATCCTGTGACGTCATCTAGCAAAACAAATTTGGTAACTGCAGTGAGAGTTGGAGGATACCACTCTTCTAATTTCGCTTGCCCAGGACCAAACGGATGACTTTTCTGGAGAGTTTTCCCTATAGAGTGAAGCTGAGCAATACTGGCATCGTCGTCAGAATCAGAAGACGGTGGAACTTCACCCCCACCGCGTAAAAAGCAGCGAGTCTCGGCCACTACCATGCAATCGAATGGCTGTCCCCAACACAATGGAGAGTCGAGCGTTGCGACGTCATCTCAACAAAACGGCTCTTGTTCCACGTTCGCAAATGGCGATTTTCATATCAAATCCCCTCCACGAAAGCCCATGTGTCAAACTGACCAAGATATTGTGCGGTTGATCGTCCAGCATTTGAGAGGACTAGGTTTGAAGTAAGGGCCTCGAAATCAAAACAAAGCGTTTGTTTTGATTCGCATGAATGATGAAATTTGATATTTTTCTGTACATGATTATGCTAAACCAACTGTTGTATTCTGTATGTAAACCTTACCATAACACTATACGAGATCATAATAGTACGTAATAATTCAACGTTATGATGCGTCTTGGGGCTCCCATGGGTTGTGGTGTCATATCAGCTGATATTGATTGATGGCGGTAGATCCAAAAAAAATTAACACCGAGTCGGTTTTGAAATACCCCTATCTTGAAAATTGGGTTTATTTTAAATATTTTGTGTTTTGCGGTTTTCATTTTAAGAAAAGGTAAAAATATTCATGTCTTTTTTTTTCTTTATTTGCCACATGTCATGGTGACAGAGTATGTAACAATGCCTATTTATAACAAAGGAATTTGGACTGGCATCTGCAAATTTTCTGGTGTATTTCTTGTAATTTTTATAAATTATTTTTATGAATGATGAGTTACTCACATGAAACTCTTTATTCATAACCTAGATCTAGAACTTCAGTGTTAGTTGGACAGGAAGTAATTGTTATATTACCTCCCCTTTCTTAATACTTAATGATTTTGTAACATCACCTGAATAATAATGGGCTTCAAATTTACAGTACGATGTCATTAGCTTGATAGTAGATGAGTGTAAATTTTAAGAATGCCCCAGTCAAATAGATCCAGGGATTTATCTAGGTTGTTTTTACTACCGGTAAAAGGTACCTTTCCCCTTTGGCAACAAATGGATATTTCCCCTTTCCACAGATAAAAAAATCCCCTTCATTTGTAGAAACTTCACAAAATTGTATAGGAATTTTTCAACAAAAATCATTTTTTTATATTCCAAGTCATTTTCTATAATTGTCAGACTTACAATATAGATAAAATGAGTAATTAATCAAGTTATATGGCTGTTATAATCTGTGGATATTATATTCCATGGATGTCCCTCATCCCCATCCCCCTGGAAGCTAATGACTGGATTTCTCAAAAATTCCCCTTAAATATAAAATGGGTAGTAACATCTATATGCTGGATAAAACCCTGAGATCTAGTAAAGGTTGGTGGGGTGCAGAATAAATTGCTTGCAAGTAGATAATACTATGCATTTCTGTCTTCAGATTTATTGTGAGGTTAGATTAAGAAAATTATAGATAAACCCCTCATAATGGAAATATGCATGCAATACTATTACCGGATACATACACAGTAATATTGATCTTGTAGAGAATTATCTTTTTTAACACCTCTCCATAAGAAGGAACTCTATTTAGATTGCAGTCTTTCTTTAATTAAGTTTCATGAATTAATGTAATCTTTAAGAATAGGCAGGACAATTATCATGTGATCAAACTGTATTATGTCAGAGACTCCACATCATAATGGTAGCTATCTTCGTTTTATTAACTATGACATCATAGCCTACTAAACTACGTTATGTCATGTAGTAAGCTGTGATGTCATGTGTTGGGTACAACTTTGATGTATTCAAAATAAATTTGATGTGTAAGGTTTTTAGAATTTTTAAATATTGATAAGAATTGAAAGTACTGCATTTAAGTATGTATAATGATAAAAACCAGTTATAGCAGCAGGGATAGACATTAATTAACTTTTCCCCTCACTTGCCCTTTGGCAAAGTAAACTTGAAGTTTTACTTGTCCAAATGAAAAACTTTGTTGTCTGAAATATTTTAGACTCAACCAGTAACTCTAATTAACTCTCTCTGTCAATTGGTGATACGGTATGATATACTAGAATGAGCTTTCACCATAATCTGAGATTTGGTAAAGAAAACAACAATATATGGAGTTGAACTTTACTTTCTAATATTTGATATTCATCAAGCTTAACACAATTATTATAATAATCGCATTTCCTACTGAAAAAGTTACTTGCCCCATCGGGCAAGTGTGTATTGAGTTTAACTTGTCCGAACTGGGTTTTCACTTGCCTCGGGCAATCGGACAACCGTTAATGTCGATTCCTGAGCAGTGAGAGTGTACAAAAGTTCAATATCATACTAGTTCAGCATTGAGGTCAGCTTGTCACTTCATATTGCATTGACAGAAATATTTAATGTGTGGAGACAAAAAATCATTTGATATATTGTTTTCATTAAATCAGACATGTATGTGGTAAAAACAGGGTTTTACGTAGTAAATTTTGTTTTATTATTTACTAGTTCTTTGTCTAAACCACAACATCTGAAAAAGTATTCAAAAGGTATCCATTCCCAATATTTGTATGAATTTCAGATGGAAATTTCAGGGAAAGTTTAACAGGACTATGATGCAATGTTAATCAGTTTTATTGGTTTTTATACACCTGTCTTTAGATTGAAAGTATTATGGTACAGCGATGTTTGTACATGCGTTCAGGGTTTTCTGTTTCTAATTTCATTTCTCTACCACATATCAAGTTGAAACTTGCTATGTAGTGTTGAGGAAATAGAAAGTAAATGATTTGTCCTGTTAACTCCTCTCATGGTTTTCAAGTGAAAACCTTGTTTTGCCGAGTGATTATATGGGTATTGAAGTTGTGCATGTGGCAAGGATTTTGATTTTCTTCAAATTTTTAGAAAATAACAGGTTATTGAACTTTGTCAGTTTTGAGGAATTATTACGTAGAGTACATGATTTGTCTGTTTTTCCTTCCACGGTTTTCAAGTGAGGACCTTCTTATTTTACAGAGTATTTGTATGGGTATGGAAGATGTGTATGTGGCAAGGATTTTGATTTTCTTCATTTCTTGAGAAAATTACAGGTTGTTGAATTTAGTCTGCTTTGAGGAAATATTATATTAAATAAAGGACATGGATCATCTCACATTTAGAAGCCGGAGTCTTTGTAAATAACTTGAAGATTTGTATAGTGCATGGATTTTGATTCTCAACAATTTAAAAAAAAATCCTTTGATCTTTTAAATATTTACAGATTGGTGAACTTGGTAAAATTGTGAGAAATATTTTATGCACAGAACTCTTGGTTTGTATATCTACCTCCTGTCATAGTTTTAAGCTAGGACCCTTTCTTTATTCATATGATGCAAAGAAAGTATGTCACAGCCTGATGATTGTAATACTACTTGAAGCAAAGTTTTACAAATTATGGCTTAAGAAAAACGCCCTATGTATGCATTTTCATGGACATATTATGTACCGTTTGGGGTACTCTTGTTGTAAGAGGTGATTCTTCCATGCCCATAACTCTCAATAATGATGGAGACCGATAAATAATTTGGGCGTATTTGTATTGATGGACGATGGTCCCCTTTACTAAGATTTCATCAAGTATGAGGAAATTCATTGACAAATAATTTTGTTATGCCACTGTCATGCCTATCCTGAAGAATGTGTGTCACAGAGTTTTAAAAATCTCTTTCTACATATTGGAAATTTGATATTTTTACCATTCCAAACATTGAAATATACTATCTTTTATCAGTCCAAAGGAAGTTTTTGGGTGTCAAAGCCTTTGGACTGATAAATTTTGGAAACTCTTCTTGTACAAATATTTTTGGTTGAAATTGATTACAGTTTTAATGAAATTCAAACTGCTTTTTTGCAGTCAAACAGCAGAGCAGCTTCTTTCTGAGTCAGGATGCATGTTGGAACACCCTGCAGCAGCCAAACTTAGGTCACATGTTATGGAGGGAGATTGGACAAAGGTCAGTCACTTCAGCAAAAGAAATTTATATACTTGTGTGATTTAGCTACTGTTAATGCAAAGAATAAGATTTAGTTCTTTGTGCAAGAAAAAACTCTTTTCTTTGAAACTTGTCTCCCAATCCATTATTTATATACAATGAAACCTGTCTAATCTGACATGCACTGGGAGACAATTTTTGTTGTTGTTGAAATACAGTATATCGGAATAAACAGTGTAGGAATCAATGAAAATAAGGGTTGGAATGCCCAGTGAAACGAATTGCACAGATGTCAGATTAGGCAGTTTTCATTGTATATTTGTATTACATGGAGTACAGTTTCCAACCTTTGTTTGGTAATGAATTTATCCTAATTTTAGTGTAGTGGTGCACATGATGACACTATAAATCATCTATTGTAATTTGCTTATATTTCATAAGTCTTTGTTTCTGTAAGAGACAAAAATTTTACGAATGTTTGATTTGTTCATCACAAATGAGTATATGCAGTATCATTGAGAACCATATTTTCATGTCAAAGCAATCATGTGATCGATTTACGTGAAAATGAAGTCAAGTGATTAACAGTACATGCTTTTAGATATATATATATACTTGACATGTATTGGAGTATTTTATTTTACTTGTATTTTCCAGGCTGAACAGGATTTGGAGGAGTTAAAAGGATTGATAGAATGCTCACAAGGATCCTTGGTAAATTTTTGGATTCACTAATTGACATGCAATCTACATAATCTAGCAGTAAATAGAATGTCACTTAATGAATTAATTTGTTAAGTATAAATATTTGTATGTTTATTTTCAGTATTGTTTGCCAATGAATTTTTATACCCCTGAACGAAGTTCTGGGGGGTATATAGGAATCACTCTGTCTGTCCGTCTCCACATTCGTGTCCGGGCCATAACTTCTTTGTTCTTTGACATAGGCATACCATATTTGGCACACAGGTGGATCACCATGAGACGATGTGTCGGGTACCTTCATGACCTCTATATGACCTTGACCCTTGACCTTAAGATCAAAATTTTAAAGTTTTTTACAATGGATTTGTGTCCGGGCCATAACTTCTTTGTTCTTTGACATAGGCATACCATATTTGACACATGAGTGTATCACCATGAGACGGTGTGTCATGTACCTTCATGACCTCCATATGACCTTGACCTCAAGGTCAAAATTAAACATTTTTACAATGGATTCGTGTCAGGGCCATGACTTCTTTGTTCTTTGACATAGGCATACCATATTTGACACATGAGTGTATCACCATGAGATGATGTGTCAAGTACCTTCATGACCTCTATATGACCTTGAACTTTAACCTCAAGGTCAACATTGATTAAAGGGTTTTGACATAGTCATACCATAAGACATGGGTGTATCACCATGAGACTATGTGTCATGTACATTCATGACCCCTTTATGACCTTGACCTTTGATCTCAAGGTCAAGATTATAGGTTTATGCCATGGATTTGTGTTCGGACTATATCTTCCATTTTCTTCTACAAAGGCATACCATATTTTTACACTCAGGAAAGAGGTAATTTATACCTATTAACAACACCCTTTGGGAGATTGGAGTAAGCGGGGGGTATTCTTAGTGAGCATTGCTCACAGTACATCTTGTTCAGTCAGTTTGTAACATTTTCAGGTCTTATTGCCATTGGTCTTCATCCATCGCCGTGTGTCATCCGTGAACAGTTTTACATTTTTAACTTCTTTTTGGAAACTACATGGCCAATTGTTACCATTTTCAGTGTGAAGCATCTTTAGAATAAGAGGAATGTAAATTGTGAAATTTATTACTTTAACACCCCTAAGGCCTCATGGACGGGACCAAATATGCTGAAAAAGCCATATTTTCAAAAATCTCTACTTCCACATAGGTAGGGGAAAAACTAAATGCATGGTTATGATGTCCATGAAGTTCTCTACTTAAATTATGAGATTCATGGCTCCTGGGTCAGGGGTTCAGGCCCTTGGGCAGGGCCAGTATGGCCACATAATGAATATGTATTTCAAATATTAGGGAATGTTGAAATGATTATAGGCTTCAAACTTCCATTTTTCCTTCTTCTGTAATTGAATATGAATTGTATGTATTTTGAAAGATCATAAACATGTCCATATTGAGGCTATTATGCAAAATGAAACTCCCTGTATGGGCTATGATACTCAGGTGACCATTGAAGCCTTTGGTTCTCTTGTTTTTAGAGCTAATAACATTTATCATAAGAAAGGCAGATGATGGTGTTGTTGGTCTGTTCTTGATACTATATTAAGTATGATATTAAATATTACTATTAAACATAGCATGTTATTTCATCTGATATTTCTTGTCTACATTTATTCAGAAAATGCAATTTTTGATCCTGGAGCAGAAGTATTTGGAACTGTTAGAGGATGGAAGAGAAATTGATGCCTTGCATTGTCTGCGATATGAACTTACTCCTCTGAAGTTCAACACAGAACGTGTCCATCAGTTAAGCACGTAAGTCTTTTCATTTTGAAATAGGTTTGTAATAGTAAAATATTAGTTGCATTTCAGGGGTATGTAATTTTGATTATTGGATGAAAGACTCTCACAAATGTCCCTTGATACATGAGAAACAGTATAATCCCAAACTTTAACAGGTTTATGATGTGCTGCAATTCTGAAGATTTACGTGAAACAGCAGAGTGGGATGGCAAAGGAGTGGAATCTCGCAGCAGACTGGTAGAGAAGCTGCAGAGTAAGGATTTAAAATATAAAGATATTATTGAAATACAGTGTGATTGTTTTGTAGAAGGTGGAATGATGATTATAACATCATGTACAATGTATTTTGTATAATGATATCTAAATTAATATAACTGTTTTTCAAATTTTAAAGAGATTAAAATTCTAAAAATCTTTCATGATGATTGATGCAATGATTATGAAATGTTTTGAAAATTTAGAATTTTTAGAATTTGAATTTCATCTTTCTATATGTTTACTTTAATGTTTAGTTCTTATAGTAGTGATTTTAGAAAGGAGAATATGAAATGTTTCAGCCTTTCTGCCTCCATCTGTGATGTTGCCTCCCCGCCGACTTATGACCCTCCTAAATCAGGCAGTGGAACAACAGAAAGAGAAATGTCCCTTCCATAACACCAAGTTTGACAGTAATCTGGAGGCTGTCTCTCTACTCATAGATCACATGTGCAGCAGGTTTGATGACACAGCACATTATATGTATTTATTATGGGGTTTAGATATAATTTTATCAAACACAGTGAAGTTGTAGAACTACTGAAGTACAAGGGAAAACTAGTTGAGATCTGAACTTGCTCAAGTCTCTATGTTAAGTTGTTGTTTATTCTTATGTTATGTATCTGCTCTCTTTCATAACTTCTATAATGTCAGAACATGGAGACTTGTAAACCTTGCAAACTTACCAACCATTTTCTGATTGGTGAAAAGATCATATTACTCCCTGTACTAGAGTGTTAGGTGTTCACTGGTAAGTTGACAGGTGGCCTAATGAAGATTTTGTAACATTGTTATGGACTATCTTGGTTATCTGTCGGGGAGGGAACTTGTCAACCTTACCCTTGTGATCAATAATTAACCCGACACCGAGGCAGACATTAATACGTACTCCAGCAAATTAAAACAAATAATAAGAGAAAGAAATAAATAACCTGAGGTGATGGTTTATTTTGTCGATATAGATTGACTGATTGTATATTGTTTAAAGTCCCTCTTGAGAACATTTTACTCATATGGAGATGTCACCATTTCCGGTGAAGGGCTGCAAAATTTAGGCCTATGCTTAGCTCTTACGGCCTTTGAGGAGGGAGGGATTTTATCATGCCGCACCTGGTGTGACACGTGACCTCGGTTTTTTTTTTTGCTCTCACTCGAAAGACCGCCCCATTTAGTCGCCTCTTATGACAAGCAAGGAGTATTAAGAACCTATTCTAACCCAGATACCCACATGCCAATATATGTATAATTGAACTTTTAAGACTAGCAAATTAATCAACAGTTTGAAGTTCACAATGAAAAATATTCCCAAATATTAAAAAAAGAAGCCTATTTTATGTCAAGGTCAGACAGATGGACAAATAGAATGGAAACGTGCCAAATACTTCGAATATTTCAAATAATATTACAGATGGACATTCATGAACTTACTTGGATAATTTTGTATGCTCAAAACAAGACAGGTACAGTACTTATAAGGCTAGGATAATCAAACTTGATACGCACATTCAGCCATCATAGATGGGTTGTATTATGGTATGGTGTGGTGTTTCTGTGTCTGTCTGTTCATCCATCAGCACCTCGTGGGAAGGATAACCAAAAGTGGTAGACATATTCCCCATGATGAGATAGATGCCTATTTTTCTTAAGACTTTCATTGGCAATCATAAAGGAAAAACTACATACTTATACAGCTAGGATCATAAAATTTTTGTGTATATTTTGAACTGAAAGTTTCTTGCTTCTCAAATTATACTTTATTGGAGTGAAATTTTCATACAACTTGTTATTCATTTGATTAAAGAACATTTTATTTGGATCTTAATGCTTAATGTATTATTGAATTTATTAGATGGGTGTAATTTGCACTGCTTTGAGTTCAAAATAAGATAAAATTGTTCTGTTGATTATTTTGCCTTTGACATCTCTAATATGCAGGGTTTACAAGTCTCTTTTGTGTTTAAGATGATTAAAACTATCACAGGGAGCAGTCTGCCAACAGTTTAAAAACAGCATAGAGACTTTAGCAAGTCTAGCCAAGTACCACTTACTCTGTATGTGGAAAGGACCTATACAGACTATGCCTGTCGTCTAATCCATATGTTTTATACTTGATAAAATGTTGCTTAAATTAAATTATTTACTCTGTATCTAAGACTTTGAAAGCTGTAGTGATTCAAAACAACATTATGGATATAGTTTGGGATGGCTGTAGTCAAATACTTGGGTTTCTTAGTACATGTTTGAGTATCATCAGGTAATTTATTCGTTGTTTAGCATTGCAGAGGTTATGCATCTTCTGACTTCTGAGAACACTTGTAATGTTTTACATAGTAATACCAGTACATATAATGTTGTTAATCCAATTTTTCAGAGAGCAGTTTCCTTCAGTCACTTTACAGACACTGAATGATCACTGTGATGAAGTCTGGTTCTGTCGGTTCTCACCAGACGGTACCAAGCTGGCTACAGGCTCAAAAGACGGCTCTCTCATTATATGGAGTATTGATTTTGTAGGTCATGCAAATTCATCCAATAATCTCTTAAAACTGCTTGTCAAGATAAATTTCTATATGATTCATGAAGTTGCATTTGTTGACCTTAGGACAAACAGTTTTGTTAAAATATTTAGAATTATCATTGTTCATGTTAAGTGGCACCAAGATTTTTAATTTTAAAAAAAAATTTAAAACCTGAAAGCAAATAAGTATTCTTTAAAAATATGATAGCTTTTGTTACACATTTCATATACATTTTAGTCAACATATGAGTTGAGGAATAAGAAGACATTTGAGAACCATGCCTATGGAGTGTCTTACATTGCTTGGAGCCCAGATGGCACACATATTATTGCCTGTGGTCCAGATGATTGCTCTGATCTTTGGCTGTGGAATGCTGAGGTTTGAATTAGTGCAGTTTTGATAAGCAAACAATACATGAATGTACAGGTGACTTTCGATGGCTTGAACTGTGATCTTTTGAAGTTCTCAATCTCGAGAAGTAATCTCCCGATCCTGATATTTTTCCTTAAATTTGAATAAGAAAATTTACTCTCAATCTTTTGAAACTCTCCATCTTTTGAAGTAAAATTTTAGTCCAGTGATATATAAACCTTTAAGATTTGCTCTTGATACCTCAGAATGATACCTATTTAAAATCTATCACTTGTGATCCAATTACATTTAGCACTCTGTGGACCTTACCCATGAGAAGACCATTGTTAAGAGTTCAGAAAACATGACATGATAATGTAGTTATTAGTTTTGACACTTCATCAGATATCCCAATCTTGAGACTGATAGGTCTGTTTAATGATTGATGGTAGTTATCAATTAACCTAATTAAATTTTGAAAGATGAATGATGATTTAGAGACACAACACTAATTTATTTGCTGCAACAAATAAAGAATAGATAAATACAAATTAAAGTGATCCTGTTCTGATGAAATAAAGTTTTGAAATTAAATACAATACCTGGGAAAATGAAATTACCAATTCTACCACACGTTATATCCAGTTAATGTGAAAGTTCAGATTGGTTGATCGAAGTGCGGATTTCCAGACCTCTCGAAGTTTTATTTTAATCCTATAGACTTTGAGTTTTTGAGAGTCACCTGTATTATAAGTTATTCACTTTAAGTAACTAGGCAGTCAAAGTTGCTTCCAGTTGTTAATTAATTTTAATCCCTTTGCAAATTTGTTTTACTGAAATGTGTATAATAGAAACATGTGTCAAGTTCACAAATTTTATGCTCATAAACCATTTTAAGCCACTGCTATAAACTTGATAAATTTTGTTGTCATGAGGGAAGGTTGATTACTGGTCATTAATTACAGTAGACATTGCATGTGTTGTGCAATTTTGTAGACAGGTGATCTTAGAGTGAAGATGAGCCAGTCTCCAGAGGACAGTTTAACTACAGCATCCTGGCATACAGACAGTAAGAAGTTTGTGACTGGTGGAATTAGGGGCCAATTTTACCAGTGTGTAAGTATCGTCTGTATGCATGATATGGTTAATATACCATGGACACTTCATGATTTACCTATTTGTGTTTGCAGCATGATGTTTTTTTTATCTTTCAAATTTTTTTTATTGTCTAAGAACAGGTATAGTTTGGTTCACACGTGGTTGGCAAGCCCTAAAGTCATCAACCTTATATCATAAATCTTATTCATAAACAGTCCTGGCATTTTCAAATAGTGAGAAAAGAAGACATTTGCACATCTGACATACACCATGCACAGGCACTTGCCGTTATAAATATCTTTGATAAAAAAGGTTGTCTTCCTATAAACAAACTATTCACAAGGTATATCACACCGCCATCTTGGTTTTCTTTTTAGCTCACCTGAGCCAAACGCTCAAGTGAACTTATCTAATCAAAATTTGTCTGTTGACAGTGTCATCATACTTTTCACATTTTCATCTTCTCCAGAACTACTGGGCCAACTTCAATCAAACTTGGCACAAAGCATTCTTGGGTGAAGGGAAGTTTGTTCAATGATGGGCCATGCCCCTTCAAAGGGGAGATAATCGCAAAAATAGGGTGGGATCATTTCAAAAATCTTATTATCAAGAACCACTGGGCCAGAAAAGCTGAAATTTACATGAAAACTTCCTGACAAAGTGGAGATTCAAGTTTATAAAAATCATGACCCCTGGGGTTAGGGTGGGCCACAACATGGGATCAAAATTTTACATGTGAATATATAGGGAACCAAACTTGGTACAGAGCATCCTAGAAGAAATTTGTTAATATGAAAGACCAAACCTGTCTACAAAAGCATATGATAATTAATGAATATTTAGTTGTTACCTTTGAAAAGGTTTTTCTGAACCAAGCTGCTTGTATAATGATAGTTTTGCTCAAGCTTGTTTAATGCTAGGAACTGCTGCTCAAGTGAGCAATGTGTCCCATGGGTCTCTTGTTTACCAGCAATCTGAATAAAAGTAGATCCTATGATCTGCTCATGCAGATCGCTACACTTATGTAGCGATCTACATGAACGAATCATAGGATCTGATTTTAATCAGATGGTTTACCAACTGCATCACTTGCAATTTTCAGCAAAAAGTTTGATAATACAATAATTAGCCCCCTACCGTTTAAAAGCAAATATATTATGGCCTTACCTCTTGCATCGTCAATTTATATAGCACTAAGCTACCTGAACCTATACAGTCTATACGACTTTTGTTACTTTGTTCTAAAAACATTTGCAGATATCCAGAACAGGAAAATTATGATAGATTTTACAGCCCTTGGGGCTAGTGATACTTTTAACTAATACTCAGGTAACCGATAAGGCTTGTGGACTTCTTGTATGTTTAACAAATTGATGATGTCACAATATTTTATTATATTTATGCCCCCAGAATTGATGATTCGGGGCCATATAGTTTTTGGCTTATCCGTCTTTCTTTCTCTGGCAAAACACATTAACCCTGGTCTTATCTTTTACACCATAAGAGGTAGAGCTTTCATATTTAGTATGTGTATTTCTTGTGGCAAGACCTTTCCATTGACACCAAAATCTTTGACCTGGTGACCTTAACATTGACCTGGTTCCACTTTGTCGTAATCTGGGGCATCAATTGGTGTTTCACAAACACATCTCATTTTCAAGTAGTTTTTAACAAAATTATTTTTTAAGATTTTCTGTTTTCTTGTCTTTTGTAGGATCTAGATGGCAATGTGTTAGATTCGTGGGAAGGAGTCCGTGTACAGTGTATTGCCTGTCAGAATGATGGGAAAACAATCTTAGCTGCTGACACCCATCACCGTGTCCGTGGATACAACTTTGATGAACTTGCAGACTTCAATGTGTAAGATGATATGTTTTGCATTCAATGTCAAGATTGTAATGATCATTCCTTGTAGAAATATAGGTCACTTTTTTAATAGCTTGAGCTGCTCACAAAGTGAGCTTTAAATAAAGTTTTTTGCAGAAGAAAGTTCACTATTCCTGATGATTTACACCAATCATAGACTCACACTGAGAGTATATTTTCAAGAAACATGTTATTAGCTTTATTTGTAGTGAGACAGTGATACTTAATTAGTAACAAACAAATGTACATTTAATAAATTACTGGTCAATAAATTACTGTTTTATTTCATAAATCAATAATGCAGTGGGTTCTTTTTGTCAAAACCAAGTTCACAATAAGTCTAAATTAGTGACACAGGCCGTCTGTGTTGTGCTAATCATGCACGGAGTGTTATCTCTAAGAAACATGTAATTAGCGATATCTGTAATTAATGAATAATGCTGTGGGATGCAGATATAAAATTAAGGTTGTAAGTCCAGACATAGACTTAAATGTAGGCTTTACAACTGATTTAACATGTGTGACACCCGTGTTTTATGACGGGTCTAAGTCTGCTAGTGAACATGGGGTTAAATGAACTTCATACAAGTTCAAATTGTTTCACCATGTGATTATATTAATGTATTCTGTATGCAAGTTTAACCCAAGCCATGGTGAATTGTTTCTTAAAAATGAACCATCTGTGGCACCCTTGTGGGGGATTATACGGGAATCTCTGCAGATACTTTATCCTGATTACCCTTCTTTACATATAAGAAGGTAAAAATTGAATGAAAAAACTTTTTTAAATGTTCATTTGACTTTATCAACATTCTTTATATGGTATAAATACTAGCCATAAGATGTCCTAGCATTGATGTCAATACATTTGGCTTTTCTGTTTTCGATCGTGTTGCTATGGCAATATTGCACTTCATAAAAAATTTAGATTTTCTTTATAATTGTTTATCAAATTACATCAGATTTGTTCTTTTAAGTAAAATAATAAGTAATGAAAGTAATTCTACTCATTTTTAGCTCACCTGAGCCAAAGGCTCAAGAGGGCTTTTCTGATCAAAACTTTTCATTGGCATTGTCGTTGTCATCGTTTCGTCTTCTCCTCCAGAACCACTGGGCCAATTTCAATGAAACATGGCACAAATCATCCTTGGATGAAGGGGATTTAATTTTGTTCAATTGCAGGGCCACACCCTTTCAAAGGGGAGATAATCACACAAAAAAAGCAAAAATAGGGTGGGTTCATTTAAAAATCTTGTTGTCAAGAACCACTGGGCCAGAAAAGCTGAAATTTACATGAAAGCTCCCTTACAAAATGGAGATTCAAGTTTGTAAAATCAGGACCCCCTTGGGGTTAGGGTGGGGCCACAATAGGGGATCAAAGTTTACATGGGAATGTATAGGGAACTAAACTTGGCACAGAGCATCCTTAGATGAAATTTGTTAATATGAAAGGTCATACCCATCTACAAGGGCATGTAGTAATTAATGAATTTGTAGTCAAGTTTAATAATTAAGTTGGATTATTAATGAAATTAAGTTGTTACCTTTAAAAAAAAAATTTCTGAACCAAGCTGCTGGTATAATGATAGTTTTGCTCAAGCTTGTTTAATGCTAGGAACTGCTGCTCATGGGCCTCTTGTATACATATGACTTAAAATAAATTGGACAGTTTATGCTCTCTTACAAACCACTTCGTGGATTATATTTCTTCAACTATCCTAACTTACTTTGTATTGTATAAATGAGTAAAAATTACTTTCATTCCTTGATAAAATGGTAACCCTCCTGGTCAGCATCGGGATTGAACCATAATGAGATAATAATGATAATGATAGGTTGACAGAAATTAGCATTAAAACATATACACAAACATAAATTGAGTATAAAAAATAAGTATCTAAATATGAATACATGATATAAAAGAAAAAAAAATACATAGCATATTATTAAAGACATACATGTATACACACACTGTATCACATTGCAACTATATTTGAGAATTTGGCACACTATCAATGACCTAAACTAAAAAGAGTAAATCACAATTTTAAGTGCTACTTCTATCAAAATATTCCAGCAGATACACAACTTTAAAAATAACAGCCAAACCAGGGTTTTGAACATTTTCAATCTGATTAAAACCAGATCCTGAGATCCGCTCACTTAGATCACTACACTAGGATCTGACGTAACCCCATATAGGGTCACGTCCGCATGACCTTTTGTTAAGCCAATCAAATTGACCCTGTCGATTTATACCATCGATAATTTTTCTCCCATGAACCTTTGCGTCATTATTTACGTTAGAGATGAAAAAAAAAAAAAAAAAAAAAGGCTTCGCGTTTGACAGACGACTGCACACCTGTCAAAACGTGATTTAAACAACGTCTGTTTTCTCTGCGGGTTTTCTTCATTCAAACGCTAAAAAATCCCAACAGAGTTCACAATTCAAGGGAAATGGCTGCGATTGTTTGGTTTGAAAGAAAACATATCGCAGCTAGATGCGACGTCACAATGCACCGTTTACGTCGACTGGCGTTATATTCCTCGCGTTATTTAAGTAACCCATCTTGAAAACTATTCAATTCGTACCCGTCCCAATTCATACATAAATCTGAATTCACAATTAATTTAATTTGGGTATATTTCATATCGTACGTTTTGTTGTTTGAATGAATGGAATAGATTAGGCATTATTGCGAAAGTTTTGAAATTCGTTATGCGAGAATATACAAATTTACAGTGTGGAATAAACTTCGTGGGAGAGAGGTTACAGCAATTTGTTTACGAATTGCCAGGAACCGCCTAAATAGCCATTATTGTCTGTATGGCGCAATCTGACTGGCTGATAGTTCTCATGAATATTCCAAGCGAAAGGTCATGCGGACATGACCCCCTATGGGGTTACGTCAGATCCTAGTGTAGCGATTGTGAGCGGATCTCAGGATCTGGTTTTAATCAGATTGGAACATTTTGTGACAGTTTGTTCCAAAGAAATGTAAATGAGAAGCTGTATGAATGTTTACAATTTTCAGTTTTAGCTCTTGTTAAACATAATGGATTTGACATATGATTGTATTAATGTGTGAGTTAATTTGACTTTAGTGAGCACTGTGGCCCCATTGACTTTTTGTTTTCTTGATTACAAATATGTCATGCTTTATCAAGACATTGTACTTTTACATTTACATGATTACAAATATGAAATGCCTCATCAAGAAAATAATTTTGATTGCAGAATACAAGAGGATCATCCAGTCATGTCTTTCACATTAAATGATACAGGAAGATTAATTTTACTCAATGTAGCTACTCAGGTATGTCTAAGGAGATTCGATTGTCCTTTTGAATTTTTAAACGAGGAGGAAATTTTCCTTTGAATATAAAACAGCTATTATGTTATTTGGAAATAATTGACTTTACATAGACATTGATAATTAGCATTAGTATACTCATATAAATTACTGATAATTAGCATTAGTATACTCATATAAATTACTGATAATTAGCATTAGTATACTCATATAAATTACTGATAATTAGCATTAGTATACTCATATAAATTACTGGTATGTGTTTATGTATATCAGGAAAGTAAATCAAAAATTTCCTCTCTGGAATTGGATAAAAGAAATTATCATGTAACAAACACTATGGTATCATCTATATTAATGTAATTTTAAGACAGATTGTGTCATTGAATTTTACTGCACACATTTTCATTTGATACAGATGGATTGTTCGATTTTGCTTTGTTTGTCAAAGTGAATATACAAATGTGTAGATCATAATTTTGTTGTTTGAATTTCTTTTGTTCATTAAAGTGAACATATAGATTTGTAGGTCATTTGTTGTTTGAATTAGCTTTGTTCAATGAAGTGAACATACAGATTTATAAATCATTTGTCATTTGAATTTGCTTTCTTTGACAAAATGAACAATCATTGATTTTGAACATTGATCTTCATTTCAGGGAATCCATTTATGGGACTTAAATAATAGGTGCTTAGTGAGGAAATTTCAAGGGGTTACACAAGGATTTTACACAATACATTCTTGCTTTGGAGGACTTAATCAAGATTTCATTGCTAGTGGAAGTGAAGGTTAGTGTCATCAAAGAGCTATGTACATTAAGCAGCAAAATCTGCCCTGTCTTCAAATTTCATCAAATCAAATAATGTATGATGCCCACAATATGCCATTCATGATTATCAGAACACATTAATTTTTCCTTATATGACATGTTGTTTTCTTGTAAGAGTTAAACATAGCGTTTTTTCTTTAAAAAACTAGAAATATGTCCATAGGACCTGAATGTCCCTCCTAAAGTGACATTGTGATGCAATATGAAAAAAAAACTCAGAGATTTATCAGTACCTTCTCATGGCCCGATATTCTGCCCCATTTTCATTTTGTGGGGAAAAAAATTAAAATATTAAACCCTTTTTTTATCTAGAAAATTCTGCAGATTAAGGATGACCATAGGGGGTGATTGAGGAGAAATATCTCTCTTCATGTAAAAAAAACTTTATAGCTTTTCAATGGAAAGAAAAAGTAGCTGCACATTTTTGGCAGTTTTTGTCCTCCCCTAAGTCTGCTGAGGTGCAGGAATCCTGAAATTTACAATTTATGTCCCCCTTGTCCTAATGATGCTTCATACCAAATTTGAAAAAAATTCGAATGGTAGTTATCAAGAGGGTAAAAATGTTCAGTTGTTAATGCACAACGACAGATGACAACAAATTGTAATACCAAGATTTTGACTCTAGGATGGGTCCAAATTTATTATATTGTTTGCATGTTAATGCATATATTATATCATGTAAAGCCCTTCATTCAGTATATATGCACTTTTGAGGGCATTGAAGTTTTAAGAAGACATGTCTTGTTTTATACTGTTGCTGAATATTAGAATTTAGCTTAGATAATCAGAACAGGACATTTTTTCTAGATTTCATAGCCCTTGGGACTAGTGATACTTTTAACTAGTACTCAGGTGACCGATAAGACCTGTGGGTCTCTTGTATAAATTCAGTAGAAAATATGCAAACCTACAAGAGAAAGCACATATTACATTCAGCGTGACCTGTTTTTGTATGAAAACTTATAGATTATACATATATACCAATTGAATATTGTTTTTTATGATGACCCACTTATTTTCATGAAATAGCCCGGACATTAAAAGGCTAGCTTCTGCTGTGTATGTATTACTTTCTATCCATGATGTCAAATTTGTGTACAAATGGCAAGCATTCATTGCTGTATGAAAGGGAGATATATCTTTTATTTTCTAGTTTTCGATATATATTTCAGATCACAAAGTGTATGTATGGCACCTACATAAAGAAGAACCCATTGCAGTCCTGGAGGGTCATGCAAGGACAGTTAACTGTGTTCACTGGAATCCCAAACTGCCCGGCATGCTGGCTAGTGCCTCAGATGACGGCACAGTCAGGGTTTGGGGGCCTGCAGAACGACAAGGTAGATATTTAGAGATGAAAACATTTTAAATATGATCATAGTTGATAGGACTGACTTGTTTTGATGAATATTTGTTGGATTTTGAGTCTGTAAGAGGATATCTGTCTCAATCTGATGGAACTGCATTCTCAAAACAATGATCTGCACTTTTAATGTTAGGACTGTTGATAAGAGTGTAATTTTGATTAATTATACAATTATTTCATGCCTACTCGGTAAACAGTTAAAATTATTGTCCTGATGAAGTGGTGATGACCCGGAAAACTGTTGTCAGAGGCCATAGGCTAAGGACAACAGATTCTTGGTCTTTACCACTACTTAATGGCAATAGTTTTGACTGTTTCTTAAGTAGGCATGAAATAATTGTTTTATTGCCTAATCTGCTAATCAGGTAATAGTGTCTCACGTGACCGGGAAACAGTTTGTCACATGATCGGGTAATAGTAAGTCATATGATGATCTGTTTCACCCCTGCTCATTTTGTGTACCTTTCTCTGCTGATTATAGTTTGAAACAGAAAAAAATATGTAATATCAATTTATATACTAGATTAGGTAATAAAAATGAAATGTAAACACAAAAGAGCAATGATAGCAAACATGGACAAACTTTGTTTCACTTAAATGTAAACCTTACTGTAAATTTTGAAATTTCCCTTAGGAAATGGATGTGAATCAGGCAGGAGTACTCCAGTATAACAAAGGCTGAAACATAAGGATTCCAAGTCTATACCAGGATCTCACTGCCATAATGTGTTGCTGGAACACTAGTGATAATGAAACCTTGCCGCCCCAGGTCATCTAAGAGTTTGAAGATGACCACAAATACAAAGGGAATTTTGATCTTGCACAGAATGGCTACTTAGGAATTGTGACAAAACACCTTAAAAGATTGCTAACAATGAATAAAAAAGTAATGGTAGAAGAAAGATAGCTAAGACTGTCAAAGAATTTTTTGGAAATGATAGTTTGAAGGAAAGTTGATAATGATATTTTGTTTTGGTTTTCCATTTGCTGAGCTGTGGAAAATCTTTTTACCATGCACAGCTTGTAATGTTGTATTTCTTAATCAAGTCAGTTTGTAATTAGTTATCAATCATGCTCAAATATCTGTTTTGAAATTTAGATGAAAGGAAATAGATCAAGTTTAGATGATACTGTGCATGATCAATGAAAAGGTCTGAATCATTGATATTATATCAACAAACGTCCTAAAAGGTTTCTGATGTAACACATACCGAATTCATTCCTAGAACGATATGGCAAATATTTTGTCAGTATTCATCAAGTTTACATCACAATATCATGATAAAAGATTATATGTAATGAAATTGTAAACTCTGTATGGTTAATTATGTTTTTGAACTGCTTACTTTAACAGTACAAAGTATCTCTTCTTTAAACTTTGATACATGAAATGAAAACTTTTGTTCTAGTCAAAATATGGATAATTATAATGCACTGTGTTTCAATCTTGGTAGGTAAATTGTTGCAATCTTTAATCAGAATATGACTGAAGTCCTTCCATCTCAAAAATATTCCTCCAGAAATGCTATCTTTTGCTTGCTTGTCAAGTAGTACAATCTTCAGACACCATATAGTGTCAGCAAAGCTGTTTCAGTAGTATCACCAGTAATGTGCATCATTTCATCTCTGTTTTGGTTGAATTTGTTGGTGAGTCATACCAGATTGATATTTGAAGAAAGAAGTTATGTAATTATCATATTCATGATCTATCCATTTGTTGAAGTGCATTATTAGCCATCTTCTACAGTCAATTTTGGAATTATGGTAAACTTTTCATGAAGCAAACAAATTGTGTAGATATGGTGGTATGCTCAGTCTATGGATTGAAAAATTTAGACACCATGCTGCTGTATCAGTGCCATATACCAGAGAGAGTTTTTAGCTTAAGTTTCTGTGTATAACATTTACCATTATTTAAAACTATTGTGTGGTATCAGGAGCTACAGACACACAGATACTCTGTGATTTCTTTTTGCTATGTCTTTCATCTTACCAAATTTTGTCCACAGATTAATGCATGTAGAAATCATTATGATGATATGGAGTGTAATATTAAGTGTGCACTTGGGCATTGATTCAGATTGAAATGCAACTTTAAAGGACAGAGGGTCGAAATGCTTCAAAAAGTATAGGTCACTGTGACCTAAATTCATGAAAGCTATAGGCCATTAGTATTTATGAAGTATTTAGCAAAATAAACACCAAAAATCTAACATTGACTTCTTATTTCCTAAATATATTTCTACCTGAGTATTTTCCCAACATTGAAAGAATAATCATTATTGAATTCATAGACACCATTTCGATTCATTCTGAATAATATAAAAAAAGCGCCCCCGCGCCCCCCCCCCCCCCCCCCCCCCCCCCCTGATGCAAACATCATGGGTCATAATATTTTCTCAGTTTTATGGCGTGGCCAATGATTTAAACTGAGCCACTTCATCTGGAATTTACACTACCCCAGTACTCTCTTTGTCATTATTTAAAGCTTTTCTGTCATTTGCTGTGTTGTTGGGAGCAAAATTCCTACACATAGTAGGGTTTATTGTCCCGCTCAGACTTTAACCCTCTTCTGTGGTGGTATGTTGACTCAAATTTTCACCAGTCGATGTACACAAATTTTGAGCGGTCAAAAGTTTTCCTCTCAACCAATCAAAATTGTCTTTACAATCTATAGTTTTTTTTAGTATTTTGATGAACCAAGAAGGATTATCAATTATTTTCTATGGCCAGTAAACTCGACAACAAAAATTGATAGCCATTTTGTCTGACAAACCAATTTTTTTTAAAAGGCCAATTATTAGCCTTCCAGTGGACTTTTAGTTGGCCATTGGCCATCTGTCGGTGTTTCATGCCAATCTGAATCACTGCTTGGGAAAGAACTGTGTGTACAGAAGTTCAGAACAATATATGACTTGCCTAAAAATTGTGGGAGATGTTGAAGAATTCTATTTAAAGTTAACTCTTTAAAAATATTCAAATTTTTTGTAGTTGTTGATCTTATGATCCGAAATTGTTCTGGGAAAGGGAGATTGACTCTAGATATGTGGGGTTTTTCATCATGAGTTATCTACTAATATAGTTAAAAGAATGGGAACATGTACACTTGATCTTAAAGGGATGGAGCGAAATTCTGCAAAGGATGTGTGTGGTGAGTGTTGTGAGGGTGAGCAAATTTTAATGCAGATCAAATGGTGTAAGGAGGGAGTACTGAAGGGGAATCCATTCAGTCTATGTATGTATCACAAGATGCAACAAATGTTGTAGTGAACCTTTTTATCTAATATTTTACTATTGTTGTTTTAAATTGAATTTACATGTGTAATAGATCGTCAAATTTTGAGTTGTCTTTAGTTCATATATGTTTGAAGACAAATTAATATAAAATACATGTGTGCTGTTGAATGGTTTTTTTTTTTAATAGTTTGTGTATAATATGTTTGATTAGGGTACATTTTGAACTCTATTAATCCCTATACCACTGCATGATACACTGGCTGATTTCCCCAAATAATTTCTCGGGGGTTTCTTTGTACATATTTCAGGTATCTGAATAACTCTTTATTCTATGATGATGAACATGTACACATTTTATATTCTGATTTGTTACCCCAAACTTCTTGTTTTGAATGATGGTATTATTAAGTTTACATGAATTATAACATGTACATATATACTGGCATCAAAAGGGAAATGAAAGGACTCATCAGTGGGTGGCATCATGGTGGGGGGAAGGTCAGGGGTCTATGATTTTAAGACGAGAGAGTTTATGTTCAGTGTGAGAATTCATATTTGATAGCCCTGTATGTTTTTTTTCTTCTTAATAATCATTCCATACATCGAGATAGTAGTATTTTCTGTAGCCTTTTGTTTTATTTGCTGTAGCATGCATTATATTATGTATGTATAATTATGGATTTTTTTGCACAGTTCGTGTTCAGTGTATCTGAAGTATGGGATTTTTTCTTTTTCATTTTTTGTATGTTTTCATGTATGTAGATTTAGTAATATATGAAATATATTTTTTATGACAAATACACGTGGGTGGACCCATGATTTCCAAACAGAAACCATGCATCTTGAAACTAACCGTAAACCAGATTTAGAAGTACATGTATTTTCCTCTATCAAAACATAAATGACATGTATTGGTTATGAAGATGTCATATTGTATCCTTATTTTTTCCAAATATGAAAATGAAAATAAAATTCATTATAACCAAATTAAACATTGTTTCACAACCACACACAGCATAATTGTATTTTAAGTTTTCTGAAAGTGCAGTAAGTTATTGTTTCATTGGCAATCTTAATTCATTAATTCTTTAAATTGGTTCACCTAGTTCTCCTTGTGTAGCAAACCAAATTGATAGCAGCAACTTAATACAAGCATTGCAGATCCCCTTGTATGGTGTCACCATTGAGGATTGTGAAAATGGAAGAAGTAGGATATAGTATTTCATTTATCAACTGATTGATTTGCCGGTATGCATAAATTATCACTTTCTTCATTGTAGTTCACCACCTCATATACCTAACGAACTAGACAGTGATCCCTTATATTTATATTTGAAATAAAAATGAGAATATAAAATTAACATATCAAAAATGCTGCCTAATAGAAAATGAAATACACATGGCATTCCATGTCAGTTTCCATATTCCTGCCCACTGATGTAATCAGAAGTAGCTGATTTCCATCTAATGAGAAATTTACATGCTGATGTAGTATATGGGGAAACTAATACATTGAAGCTTCAAAGGGTTTTCACAAAGAATTACTAAATATCTAATTGACCAAAAGTATTCTCGTGGAAGTTTATTCATGCTTATTTACCCATTCATCAAGAGCATGGGTGGCATTTATAATAAAGGCATGGTATACTTTCAATATTGGAGCATGCTACCAAGGTGATCTTCCATGTCTTGTATGTTGATGGCTTCATCTTCCAATGAATTCTAGTGTTTTCTCAGCTTCCTCAAAATGTTGTAAGTGTACGACAGGTATTATCATTTATGTAAAAGATTTTTTATGGTTTGTGAATGATAACATGATTTTATTGTCAGGAGTGCAAATTATTGGAGTTTTAATGCCATCATTTTAACAGTTTCTTGCCCTCTGATGACTAAAATTATAACTTAAATCTGATGGTACAGGCATTTTTACAGAGACCAAGAAGGCATTGTAGAATCAAAATAGAACAATCACAATATTTCTTGAAACGACATTGAGAATTTTCTCCAGTGTCATTAAAGCTGTAGTTTTTCAGTATGTACAGACTTCCTTCAAATAAAACTTACTATATTAATCCACCAATCTCTGTTTTACGCTTTACATTAATGATGCTTGTAATCTAAACTTATGGGCGTTTAGTACTGTTTATAGAAGGTAGGGTAGACTATTGTCTTCCAGTTTTGAACTATGAATTGTAAAAGTTTACATCAGCAGAGTGAAATACACAGGATTGTACATTACTCTTTATTAACAAACACTTGTCAAGTTTTCCTTCATAGGAAAATTGTGTTTTTTCCATAGTTCACCAACAAATTGTAATGGATGTGTACCTATTGTAGAACTTAACTTTGCATCATAGTTTGTACCTTTAAACTAAGTTACTAGATATGTATTGTGTGTGTTGAGGATTGAAAATCTTCTGGTAATTTATAGGTTACAAGGAGTGATCATAATTTATAAATAACCTTACTTAATTCAAACATTAAAAAAATTGCAATCATTCATTATATGTGTGACCAAGTTGCAATTCGTCTGACATCCAATATGAAACAAGCACAGTATGTACATCAGTAGCATGCATTGTGATCTTGAGACAGTGTGTGTGTGTGTGTGTGTTTTACAAACGCAAGTTAAGATTGTAGTTCCCCTTCCCATGATTTTAAAATCACAACATGAAGAGTACAGCCCTTAGTATATTGTGTAACTGAAGAAAATTAATGTTTGTCATGGTTTGACCAAAGAATTCCGCCAGAATGAGTGGGTTTATTTTAAATGATAGTCCGGATTCCGTTCAGCTTTGGTGGTAAATAACATAAAACAGATCATACTGAGTATATTATGAATCAGTTTTGTACAATAAAAGTCATATTGAAATATGTATGTCATCGTCTCTTTATTCTAATTTGCAGAAATTCAATTAAAATAGTTTAGCGGTCAGCCAGGTTCAATTGCTGGTGGCCAGATAGCTCAGTTGATAGAACACATGACTAGAGATTCAAGGGGCCTGTGTTCAAATTCCAGTCTGATCTGTTGCATTTTCTCCCTTTCGGTTACAGTTGGTGCCATTGACTACCCCAGGACTTCAGGTGAAAGTCCTGTCAGGGGCAAAAGAATCTGGGTTGTGCGTCTTGGAGGGTAAAGGAAATTTAAGGAGAGAAAGATGTAGTAGTTTGGGCAATATGGACCGTGGATAGCTCAGCTGTTGGAGCACCTGACTAGTAATGCAGGGGTCCTGGGTTCGATTCCTGGTTCAGCCCAAAATTTCCTCCTTTCCTATATTACAATAGATTGAAATAATTGCTATAACATATAGTTTATATTTCAATATGTTTGAGACTTGAATCTTTGCTGCCCATCCAAGGAGCTTCAAAACTGAGTTTACCAACATTATGAGTCAAACCAAATTTGTAATAATGTTCATGTCGCACACTAGAACATAGGACTCTGTCCATCCCTCTGAGCAAATTGTGTTCAGACTGCATCTTTGTATCAAATAAAGGAGTATAGCGCACTTGGTATGCAATTTCGCCTACACAAATACTTTTTTCTTGAATATTATTTTTTACAAACATTCTGCTATACAATGTCGGTTTATACTTGTGTTAACCCAAATTACTTAATAAAAATATCGATATGTTGATAGTATCTTTATTTGATAAGCATAAACATCACAGTGATTATATAGAGTATATAGTAGATGTAACGTAATGGACATAGAAAATTGCAAACTGTTGCAAAAGGCCACTCTAAACCAGAAATAAAACACTAAAATTGTTTTACTTGAGTAAGACCGTACATAAGTCCATTTGAGGAAATTTGGTTTAAGGTGGCCTTGTTGAAAATGGATAAAATATGAAAAAATCGTTCTCAAAATTTACCTTGAGATTTAGTAGCCTGTTAAACATTTAAACTTACATGCCTGGGTGGCCTAGTGGTTTAGGTGCTCGGCAATCTTACACTTACACCATACATTCTGAGTTCAAGTCCAATATTTTTCCAATCTATTTTTTTTTTTTTTGCTTATCATTTTTTGGGGTCGTTTTCTTGAGAGGGGGTGTGTGTGTTATAAATGTGATGCATATATTATAACAAATATTAGTCATTTTCATCATAACTATTCCAATATTTGCAAGTTGTGACTTACCGGTAAAGAAAGGGAATTTATTCCGAGATCACTGTAGTTCTGTTTGTTTACACTAACATGTTCCTGTGTGCACAGGATTTTTAGGTCACCTGAATTCATTCAGGTGACCTATTGCTATCTGTTTTTGTCCGTCGTCGTTCGTCGTGCGTTGTGCGTTAACATTTGAACATTTTCAGCTTCTTCTCTGAAACCCCTGAACCAATTTCAACCAATTTTGGCATATAGCATCTGTGGGTGGAGGGGAACAAAAATTGTGAAATTCGTGGTCCCTGCCCCCCTGGGGCCTGAGGGGTGGGGCAAAAACCATCAAAATGGGTGTAATTTTAAAAAATCTTCTTTACTCCTGGACATCAAGAAGCCAAACTGTGGGCATAATTATAATGAGTGTTGAGCCCTCTACCAAAATTGTGAAATTCATGGCCCCTGGGGCAGGGGTTCTTGTGTTAGGGTGGGGCTCTATTGGTCATATAGTGAAAATGTAGAAATTCTTTGAAAATCTTCTTCTCTGTCTCTGGGTATTAAGTAGACAAATTAATAGCATGGTAATGATGAGCAAGGATGCCTCTTTATAACCCCCACAACAAGTTGTGGGGGGGTATACTGGAATCGGGCTGTCCGTCCGTCCGTCCGTCTGTAGACGCAATGGTTTCCGGGCTCTAAAGCATTATCCTTTCCACCTACCGTCACCATATCATATATATGGACTACCCATGGGATGAAGATGTTCCCTATCGATTTTGGGGTCAAAAGGTCAAGCACACTGGACATTGAAGTAGCAATATGGTTTCCGGGCTCTAAAGCGTTATCCTTTCCACCTACCGTCACCATATCATACATATGGACTACCCATGGGATGAAGATGTTCCCTATCGATTTTGGGGTCAAAAGGTCAAAGGTCAAGCGCACTGGACATTGAAGTAGCAATATGGTTTCCAGGCTCTAAAGCGTTATCCTTTCCACTTACAGTCACCATATCATACATATGGACTACCCATGGGATGAAGATGTTCCCTATCGATTTTGGGGTCAAAAGGTCAAAGGTCATGCACACTGGACATCGAAGTAGCAACACTCAGAAAAGAGGTAGTTTATGCCTATTACCAACACCCTTTGGGAGATTGGGTTAAGCGGGGGGTATTCTTAGTGAGCATTGCTCACAGTACCTCTTGTTAAAAATTGTGAAATTCATGGCCCCTGGATGAGGGGTTCTGGTGCTAGGGTGGGGCTCTATAAGTCATATAGTGAAAATGCATTATTTCTTTGAAAATCTTCTTCTCTGTCCTTGGGTATTAAGTAGACAAACCAATAGCATGGTTATGATGAGCAAGGATGCCTCTTTCAAAATTGTGAAATTCATGGCCCCTGGGTCAGGGGTTCTGGTATTAGGGTGGGGCCCTATTGATCATATAGTGAAAATGCATTTTATTTCTTTGAAAATCTTCTCCTCTGCTGCTGGGTATTAAGTAGACAAACTAATAGTATGATAATGATGATCAAGAATGCTTCTTTCAAAACTGAAATTTATGGCCCCTGGGTCAGGGGTTCTGGTGCAAAGGCGGGGCTGACCACATAGCTATTCAATGTTTCTTCCATCCAAAAGTAAGATTTTTATATTTAAACACAAACCTAATTCAAACATTGGAAGGTTGTTACATGATACTCAGGTGACCTATAAGGCCCCTGGGCCTCTTGTTAAACCGTAATGTGGCTGACGAAAAGCTAAACATGGCTTAGAATATAAATCTCAAAAAGATTACTATGCATAGCCATATGTCGCCCACTGCTGCAAAACAAGTTTTAGCAAAATAGTCCCATAACTCCTGTAACATTTGTAGAATAAAAATTGTGGTGGAATATGATCAACTATATATTGTGACTAACAATCCTTCAAGATTTGAACAAAATCTGTAGTGCGATCTCTGAGGAGTTGCGTCCACAAATAATGATAATAATAATAATGATTGGTTTTATATAGCGCCTTATCCAGCGTATGCTGCTCAAAGCGCTTTACAATAATCAATGTACGTTATTACCCCGGCAGACCTTAGATCAATCTAGAACTTTCTCAGCCTCCTAGGAAGCATACAGTGCAAGCTGCCATTACAAGCGCTAGAGCACTAACATTCCAACAATATCTTTCACTGTCTATAGCCAGGTACCCCTTTTACACTTGGGTGGAGTGAGGAAATTCATGTAAAGTGCCTTTCCCAAGGACACAACGTCAGCCCTGCCACGGCCAGGACTCGAACCCATGACCTTTCGGTCGAGAGTCTGACGGCCTAACCACTAGGCCACTGACGCCACAGTGTTCCTATAGTGTAGCATGTTCAAATTCAACAAAGTTCATAACTCCTGTAAAATTTGTCAAATCAAAGTGGTCGCGCAAGATGATCAACTAAATATAGTGACCAACAATCCTACAAAATTTGAACAAAATCTGTTGAGCGGTTTCATCGGAGTTGTGTCCACAAAGTCAAGTGGGACAGACAGACGCAGTGACGGACACCAGTATTTTTTATGTTCCCTTCCATGTTGCGTTGGGGGACAAAAATCAGGGAACTGAAGGCTATACTGTACGTAACATTGCAGCCAAGGTCATCATTCCTCCCCCCCCCCCCCCAAATCCCCACAGACATGCGCCATCATTCCCTTTATCATAGCATTTATATGGTTTTCTAATGTTCTTCAAGAAATGGCCAATCTGTAGTAAGGAAAATGATATACTGAAAGACAAATAACAGACAAACATGTTTTTTTTAAAATGTTGTTAAAAAGTGTAAGAATTAAGAGCTTACATATACATAATCATGTGTTGTTAACTTTGTAATTATCCCATTCTGATCTTCTGAATATTATGTTATGCCACATTTACTGTGCTCTGAATTCACATGATAGTTTTGTAAACTTATAGCTCAGGAGGCATAAACTATGGTGAACAATTGTAAACTAACTAGAAATGTTTGAAAAACATATATGTCCTCCATGGTGCATCATACCAAAATTGAAAAGGGTTATACACATGCATCGTTTAATTGATAGTAGTGCCAAACCAATTTTGAGATATTGAGCAGACAATATCTTCCTTTGTGCAGAGTGGACTCACCATGTGACCTAAAAATTAATAGGGGTCATCTACTCCCTAGGATGTAACAGTGTAGCAAGTTTGGTGTCAATCAATCAAATGATTCTTAAAATATAGGAGACAATATATTACTATGTTCAGCTTGATCATGTCAATCCAAATTTTATAGAGGTCATCTACTCCTTGAGATGTACCAGTGTACCAAGTTTGATGTCTTTCAAGCAAAGGGTTCTCAAGATATTGAGTGGACAATATTTTCCCAAGTCCAGTTTGACCCTTGAACTTTGACCATGTGACCTCATAATCAATAGGGGTCATCTACTTAAGCTTACCAGTGTACCATTATTGAAGTTAGATGTCTGTCAAGCTAAGAGTTCTCAAGATATTGAGCGGACAGTATCTTCCTCTGTCTGATTTGACCCTTAACTATGTGACCTCAAAGTCAATAGGAGTCTTCTACTCTTAAAGATGTACCAGTGTACCAAGTTTTATATCTGTCAAGCAAAGGGTTCTAAAGACATTGAGTGGTCAGTATATTCCTAAGTCCAGTTTGACCCTTGACCATGTGACCTCAAAATCAATAGAAGTTATTTACTCCACACATTGTACCAAGTGTTGAGGAATCTTCCTATGTCAAAGGTGGATTGACCCTTGATCTTTGGACCCCAAAATCAATAGGGGTCCTCTTCTACTTATAACCAACCCACATATGAAATACCATTACATTCAAGTGAATGGTTCTCAAGGTATTGAGCGGACAATATCTGGTCTACCGACCAACTGACATGCTGACCAACAAATTCTTTTCAAATTTGGTATGAAGCATCATTGGGAAAAGGGGGATATGAATTGTAATTTCAGAACTACTGCACCCCTGGGGTCTTAGGGGCAGGACAAAAACTGCCAAAACAATTTCCAAACAAGAGGCCACATCACTCACCTTGGCCCATATTGAAAGATTTTCCCTATACATTCGCATGTAAAACTTTGATCCCTATTGTGGCCCCAACTTACCCCCAGGGGCGATGATTTTTACAAACTTAAATCTGCACTATGTTGGGAAGCTTTCATGTAGATGTAAACTTCTTCGGCCCAATGGTTCTCGAGATTTTTTCTATATATTTATATGTAAAACTTTGATCCCCTATTGTGACCCCACCTTGCCCCCGGGGGCCATGATTTGAACAAACTTGAATCTGCATTATGTCAGAAAGCTTTCATGTAAATTTGAACTTTTCTGGCCCAGTGGTTCTTGAGAAGATTTTTAAATGACCCCACTATATTTTTGCATATTCGTGATTATCTCCCCTTTGAAGGGGGTATGTCCCTTCATTTGAACAAACTTGAATCCCCTTTACCCATGGATAATGTGTACCAAGTTTGACTGAAATTGGCCCAGTGGTTCTGGAGAAGATGAAAATGTGAAAGGTCATCTGAGTGACTCAGGCGATCTAATCATGCTAATTATAACTAGCATATAATTGAAACAGCTAAATGTTGATATTTTTAAGTGCAAAAAGGTCAAATTCAATGTCATGTTCTGGTTCTTTAAAAAGCACAAAGCCTTCACTTTTCTCTTTGATTTCATATTCACCATCTATGACAATGAATAATAAACTTTGCAAAATTTTATTACGATTCTGATATGAGCAAACATTAAAACAGATGTTCATGTATGTTACTAGTAACAATTATATGTATTGAGGAACTCTTCATTTGCAAATAATGTTACAATATTGTAAAAAAAAAAATTGTATACACAAAAAAGCTATTGCATAATGTAACTGAACTACAATTCTGTTTGATTTTAAAAAACTAAATTCTAGAATACAGATAAGAAGACTGTGACCATTTACAAATTTGTTCAAGCGCATTTTACTCGCATAACACCAAATCAGTTGCAAGTCCTACAATCTACTCAACCCATGTATGTCTTTTTATAATTTTAAAATGAACACACAATGATATATGAAAAAGCATTACTAAATTTCTGGGACTATAGCAACAAAATGCAAATTCATTGTTTAATATGCAAAGAGGGAAAAATAATTTTAAAAAATTACTAAATATGTGCACCAACTTATCATAAAGAGAATTAATACATCTAAAGTTCATAAGGGTCATCTGTCAATTTGGCTTTCTCTGCAGGAATTCCAAACATAGTTGTGTCATCCTTCAACAGACTGAAAATCATCCTACAAGAAGACAGGAAGTGATGTCACTCTTACTACAAGTCATGTCACTGACATACGTCACCATAGGAACATCATGGAAAGGTTAATAGCCCTTAATAAGGGAGTATATCATCCTGCAAGAAAATCATCATCTTTGAATTCATGACTTGTGTACCTCAACATACAATGAAATATTACTGGATTTGTAACTGTGGCAACTTCATATTTTTAATCTTATTTTCCATCTTTCCATTAGTTCTCTTTCTATCTTGTATTGTGCCTATAAAATTCTCCATGCAAGTTTCACATTGACACACAGGCATTGGAAACATGTGTACCAAGTTTGAATGATTCTAGCCTTATAAATATTGTTTCTATCTGACCCACACAAGTAAATAACGAAGGATTATTTTTCTCACATTTTACCTACATTTAGGAGCTTTGAGAAAATTCTAAATGATCAAAATCTTCATTTGAACTTCGATGCAAAAACTAATTAAATAGGCAGAAAGAGCATACCCGAAAATGGTTTACATTATAAGTGTAAACTAAAAAACCCAAGGTTGTCCACCAGAAAGCTATATACATTAAAATTTAAAGATAACAATGCAAATATTTTTACTTCACCGTGTAACGTAAATCTTCACCATGTAACGTAAATCATAGAAAATATATGACGTCACAATCAAATGACGTCGCAGCAGTGTGAGACAGAAAAATATCACATGGCTGTCTCACATGGGTAAAGTCGATCTCACACTGGTGATAATGTGAGAAAATTCAAATAACAGTATATAAAAAGATTTATTTCATCTCCAAAACATGTTTATGTTATCACCTTAGCAACGTTTACAAATCATTCATTTGTAACTGTGATGTAACATGTCTGAGATGACTTGCCTTTTCTCCTCACCAAAGTAATATGATAAATATCATGATAAAATATATCGAGAAATCCATGTAATTTAATTTTTCATTTTCCATGCCATTTTGATCTACCTATAGGAATGTGCATGAACATGAATTAGACTTCTGAATCTTGTAAAACAGTTTAATAAGCATTTTAAATTAAAATATATATCTAACTTGATGCATCGAATTTTAACTTACACTTGGTCATCAGTTGGACTAAACCTAACTGTCATGTGATCTCTAATGCACTGTCGAGTCATAGGAACTGTACATAGCCATACACATACACTTTTGCTTTCAATTAGTTTGATTTTTGCAGTAGGCCCAAAATTGAAACTGCAGTGAATTTATCATAGCCATAACTTTTATAGAGAATGGACATGAAAACCAAGAGTCTAGAATGGCATGAACATGATGAAAATGTCCTTGGAAATGAAACGGTGAGAATAACCAAGAACAAAACTGAAGCTGTAAACTGTGTTTAGAAGTTGCTGAAATTGAATTGAACATACATAAAAGGGTGCTCTTACAGGCACAGAATACATTGTAAGTGACTCTATACTTACCAGTATAAAAAGATAAAGAAAAATATCAGATGGACACCCATTTTGATCATATTATCTCTCATGTAGGTTTTGAGCTGATGTCGGTTGTGGATTTCTGCCGGGTCATATAACCCTATGTTACCAGAGGGCTTCGTTGCAAATCTACAACAATAAGAGGAATCCCATAGGCTTTACTGGTCACCTGAGTATGCACAGTTTTAGTCTTCAGAAATCATTGTGTTACTGTGGGCTTTTTATACTTTGTATTAGATGATAGATTTACTGGTAAACTGTGTGATTATCATATTACATAATGATCATTTATAACTCGTAATTATCATATTACATAATGATCATTTATAACTCGTAATTATCATATTACATAATTATCATTTATAACGCTTTTATAGGTAAGTAAGTCTTATTTTATCACATCACAGCAAAATGCAAATTTCTATTTGAGTTCTAAAAGGGCAAATGTTGATTGTATATTGTTTAACGTCCTGCTCGAGAATTTTTCACTCATATGGAGATGTTACCATTTTCGGTGAAGGGTAGCGAAATTTAGGCCTATACTCAGTGATTACAGCCATTGAGCAGGGAGGGATCTTTATCGTGCCACAGGGCAGTTTTTGCGGTCTCATCTGAAGGACCACCCCATTTATTGTCACCTCTTACAACAACCATTCTAAACCAGATCCCCAAGGGGAAAAATGGCAAATATATTACAGTAAAACTCCAATAAAGCAAACACAAATATAGCAAATTTACAGCTATAGCGAAGTGAAACCGATTTCCATGGCAATTTCTTTATATATTCTATATATTAAAAATTCTTCAATACTATTCTTGTTAATCAAATTTGAATGTTGATTGCATTCATTTTATCGAACAATCTTATATTTCACCATAGTTTTCTTATTCACCAAATGTTCAAGATGTGCATTTGGAGATCATTTTCAACTGAAACTAGACCTGTCATCTTTATATGGTGAGTAAAGAATGTTAAATTTTTCAAATGCTAGCCTTTCAGAATATGTCCTGGCAAAATCAGGTCTACAGACAGACATACAAGCTGATTCCAATATACCCCCCTCAACTTTGTTTCCTAGAGTATAATAAAGCTGACTTACTAATAATTCATTAAAAATGCTGTACAAAAACACAGACTTAAGGATGTTATCCATGCTGTAATAATACAGCTGATTTATTGATATGCTATATCCGTGCTGTAATAATACAGCTGATTTATTGATATGCTATATCCGTGCTGTAATAATACAGCTGATTTATTGATATGCTATATCCATGCTGTAATAATATAGCTAATTGATATGCTATATCTGTGCTGTAATAATATAGCTAATTGATATGCTATATCTGTGCTGTAATAATATAGCTAATTGATATGCTATATCTGTGCTGTAATAATATAGCTAATTGATATGCTATATCCGTGCTGTAATAATACAGCTGATTTATTGATATGCTATATCCATGCTGTAATAATATAGCTAATTGATATGCTATATCTGTGCTGTAATAATATAGCTAATTGATATGCTATATCTGTGCTGTAATAATATAGCTAATTGATATGCTATATCTGTGCTGTAATAATATAGCTAATTGATATGCTATATCCGTGCTGTAATAATACATGTATAGCTAATTGATATGCTATATCCGTGCTGTAATAATATAGCTAATTGATATGCTATATCTGTGCTGTAATAATATAGCTAATTGATATGCTATATCCGTGCTGTAATAATATAGCTAATTGATATGCTATATCTGTGCTGTAATAATATAGCTAATTGATATGCTATATCTGTGCTGTAATAATATAGCTAATTGATATGCTATATCCGTGCTGTAATAATATAGCTAATTGATATGCTATATCCGTGCTGTAATAATACATGTATAGCTAATTGATATGCTATATCCATGCTGTAATAATATAGCTAATTGATATGCTATATCCATGCTGTAATAATACAACTGGCATTTATGTTATTCTATCCATACTGTACAAATAAGAAAATGTGACTTACTGATATATTATCCATACTGTACACGGAGAATAAATGAGGAACAGGATCCAGTGTCCGGTGAGTAAAAGAAGTGCTGTTAGGAATCCCTGAGCTATAATCTCTGGTAACACAAACTGTAATGAGTTTTATGAAAATGAGGCCAAAACATCATCATAATAATCATATCATATGGTTGTTCAATATCCATAAACATGTTTGTTTTGAACGAAATCACAAATCTTACACGGTTCAGATGCCTTTTACTAGGACTGTAAATTAACTCAATGGATGGAATCTTTGGTATGTATGGATAAATTAAAGCCTCATATGAACAATTTCTTAAACAAGAGGCCCACAAGCCTTATCAGTCACCTGATTATTACTATGACTAATAATGTAATTTGGACCCGTCCTAGAGTCAAAACCCGAGGTTGCAAAATTCACAATTTTGGTACATCTTTTTCTGCTTTTCCTAAATATGCATTTAGTTTTTATACAGTATCAGCAAACTTAAAGAAGTCTTTCAAATGACAAAAATCATTATAATACCTTTGGCCCCACCCTGGAACCAAAACCCTGGGATCGAGAAATGTACAATTTTGGTAAAGGACTAACTACTACTTCTAAACGTCTTTTTGTGTGAATTTGGCATCAACTGCACTAAAGAAGATGCTATTTAAATGTTTTGCATATAAACACTATATACCAAGTTAGGCCCTACCCCGAAATCAGAACCTCTACCCTGGGGTCCTGAAATTTACAATTTCAGTAGGGGTCTTCTTGCTCTACAAGACCATGCATTTAGTTTTTCTTACAGATGTGCGGTTGTAGAGAAGATTTTCGATAATTCAATAATTTTGACAGTTTTTGCCCTGCCCCTAGGGGTGCAGACATCCTGAAATTTACAATTTAAGACCCCTTGTCCCAAAGATGCTTCATACCAATTAATGCACGACAGATGAGGATAGATGCAAACCATTAGCATTAGGTCAGCAGAGTGACTCAAGTAACCTAAAATATCTACGTTTTTGTAAAGATCAGAATACAATCTACATATATTACCTTGTTGAGTTTTGAGCAACAAGATGTTGCATTTAAATAGTCACATTCTAAATCTGAAAGAGTTATTACCTAAGACTGAGTTAAGGAAAGTTTTGTACATTTCATAAGTTTGCATCATTAATATGCTTCAAACAAGATGATGCTTGGACTCTGTACATAAAGATAACTGACAAATAAGAAACAGGCTTTTGAAATATAAATTAGTACTTCTTGGGGGTTGCACCAAAAGTGACACCCAGAACTCAGAAGCACCTAAAAATCGAATCTCAAAGAGATATGAAAAACTATATGCATGTATATAGAAGAAGAGCTGAGCATGACAATTTTCATGTGACCCAAATAGAGTCCTTGTTTCAGTTTGATAGTTAACAATTTTCATACTTTGTGACTTCTGAGCCAAGGCAAGAATCCCAAGTTTTTTATGAATTTGACATAGCACAATCCATGATATCTGCTAGAGATTAATTATTTCTATACTGCAACACTTTGTATCAATAATATAATTACTAATTTGAAAGTGATATTCAGTCATTATTGATATGAGAATAATAAGTTAGAATCACCTATCTTTGTATATGTGTATGACGTCTTTGTTTTATGTATACTCAATATATTGAGCAACAGGGTGTCAAAGGTGATGAAAGCACACCACTCTAGAATGTGAAAATTCCATGTAATTTATGATCGGAGAATTTATTAAACCAGCATAAATCCACCCAGGACAATTAGTTAATCCAAACGAACAGCTATACAATGTGTTTGAAGCCTATACAGACCACTCTGGATAATTGGAGTACAAGGACACATAGTCTGTTTTCAACAGGACAGTTCTTGGCCTACAGAACAATTCCACAAGAGTCAGAATGCCAAGAGTCAAAACTAAACCTAAAGAAATCATTAACCAGAACCAGTGAAATATCAAAAGATAAAGAAATCAATTACTAGAACCAGTGAAATATCAACAGATAAAGAAAGCAATTACCAGAACCAGCGAAATATCAACAGATATTGCAATTACTAGAACCAGCGAAATATCAACAGATAAAGCAATTACTAGAACCAGTGAAATATCAACAGATAAAGCAATTACTAGAACCAGTGAAATATCAACAGATAAAGCAATTACCAGAACCAGCGAATATCAACAGATAAAGCAATTACCAGAACCAGTGAAATATCAACAGATAAAGCAATTACTAGAACCAGCGAATATCAACAGATAAAGCAATTACCAGAACCAGTGAAATATCAACAGATAAAGCAATTACTAGAACCAGTGAAATATCAACAGATAAAGCAATTACCAGAACCAGTGAAATATCAACAGATAAAGCAATTACTAGAACCAGCGAATATCAACAGATAAAGCAATTACCAGAACCAGTGAAATATCAACAGATAAAGCAATTACTAGAACCAGTGAAATATCAACAGATAAAGCAATTACTAGAACCAGTGAAATATCAACAGATAAAGCAATTACCTGAACCAGGGAAATAGTAGATCAACAGATGAAGAAAATGAATCAACAAAGGAAACCATTTAATTTAACGCAAAATAGAAGAAAAAAGCAGACAGCATAAAATTGTAGAGATACAAATATTGTCAGTGGAGGAAATCAGCTAAAGACAAATTTCAATGTTCAGTCTATGGCAAGCAATGGACCATATGCAACAAGATAAATCACTTTACAAAAGTGTGCAAACAATCTGCAAGAAAACCCTACAAGACAGAAATCCAGGAAAGAAAAGTACATCTAGTTGAAGATGACAGCACAGCAAGTCAAGGTGTGAACACAGGCCCAGAGGCAAAATTCATATATCAATACTACAAATAGCATTTGCTGACATTTTTACTGATAATTTAATGCTATATTTCAATGTCTAAAAGCTAGTAAATGCCTCATAGTGCTTTCTAAATTTCAAAAATTTCCTGGGGTATCATGCCCCTGTACACTGCTAGCAGGCCTGCACCTTTGGTACTCACAAAAGTCACCTCCTATCTATATCAATTTCAAGAAGGACTTACACCAGAACCCAACAAGGTCACAGTTATAGCAAACACACCTCTACCAGAAAACATCAAAACAGTTCAAAACTTTCTAGGACTTGTAACTTTCAAAGATTTGGCCAAAACTTTCAGAAGTTTGTGAACCACTACAACAACTCTTCATCAAAGACAGTGATTGGGCATGGCCGTCCAGTAGGGCTGAAACGATACGCCCCCTTCACGATACGATACATATTGCAATACCTATGCCACGATTCAATACTTTCAATACAATACAATTTACAGAAGAAACCAATAATAACATTGAAGAAGAAATTAATTATCAAAGATTCAAAATCATAATTTTAAAAGTAAAACTGCCAAACGGTGAGATGCCTGTTCGCTGTAGTCTAAAACTGATAATTAGTTTATTATTATTTTCGTCAACCTCAAGGCAAACAACAGTTAGAATATTATTCGACACTATTTCGTCCCTCATGCAGGTAGAAATAATATGTACAGGCCGAGACTGATGTATTTTACGGAACCCATTTGTAATAAACGTATCGAACCAAAAATCGAGGCAATGAATCAAACATTGAATCGAGCGTTTATATTGAACAGCATCAATATTTCGGTGAATCGTTTCGGCCCTACCGTCCAGACAGCAAGCAGTCTTTAAAAAGATCAAAGACCTAGACTCAACATCCTGTATTGACATACTGATATCTCATCGTCGGAACCCACCGGTTTTTTCTCCGTTACACTACGTTGAATGCAGTTTAACGGAGAGAAAACCCGTGGGTTCCGACGATGACTGATATCTAGGATGAAGTAACCATCCAATATGATGCTAATAAAGTGGGGTTAGGAATCACAATCATGCAAAAATGGTCAACAAGTTGCATTTGCATCAAAAGCTCTTTCTCACGCAAAACAACACTATGCTCAAATTGAAAAATAAATGTCGCTCAGACTTCTCAACCTCAGTCTTCACCTGCAAGCATTTTGAACAATACATCTTTGGACATGATCCTGCAACCACACAATCAGATTAAGACATAAACATGCCTACAGGATATCAGTTTATACAATCATATATATTCCCAAAGTTTCATTCATATTGATAGAAAATTGGATGATTTATGGCTAGGTTTTCTATCTTTCATTTTATCTTTCTTACAAGACCCGTGGCATTTTGTACAGTACATATGTGCGTAGCGCGATGCTGTATGCAAGTGAGACGTGGCCCTTGCCAAAACCAGACCTCCTTCTCCTACGACGAAATGACAGAGCCATGGTCAGACAGATTTGCAGGGTAAAGCCAGAAGACATGGCTAGTGTCAGATCAAGCGAGCTACTGGCACGACTTGGGATCGATGACCTCAACGCTATCCTGCGGGAGAGGAGGCTACGCTGGTTTGGGCATGTTGTTAGATCCAGTGGGGCAATCAATAATGTCTTCAATATGAAAAAAGAGGGAGGACGACAACCAGGGAGACCAAAGATGACCTGGAAAGCACAGTTGGAAAAAGACCAGCATGAGTGGGGACTTGGTGATGTTATCCCATTGGACAAAGATGCCTGGAAGTCAAATGTTAGGTCTGCCATGCATGCAGCAAGCCAGTTACCTGGAAGGGAGCCCACTGCTGTGGAAGATACACCTAATCCTGCACGTTGATTAAAATGCCGATGATGATGATTTCAGATTGCATTTCTCGCTGCCGTCAACAGCCATTTTGGCTAAACGGAATGCCGTTTTACGAGGTTATGTCATATCAGAAAATGTATGAAGAATTCACATCGTAATCAGAAATTGAAGATTAAAAAAATATATTTTATGACTAGGGGCTGGGGCCTTATAAACTAAAGAATTGAAAATGTCATATCTTCACTCTTTGAATAATCATTTTATTAATACATCAATATTAGTGTATAAGAATGAACTAAAACCCTGGGTGTAGGTGTCATTAATGATATACATATTCATACTGGTGTTTTGGGCATTAAAACTTTTAAAGTTTAGTTTCATTCATATTGAATGATTGAAGTTTCCTTGGACCGGCATTTCACATTGATTAAGCAGAAAATGAAATGCATAACGGTGCCGAAAATGGAGTTCAACTGTTTGAATATTTCTGCAGTTCTGCAGCACACTGGAAAAACAACAACAATGAATTTCTCCTTGTCGGATTTGCTTGTTCAGATAAATTTTCCAAGATATCGACGACATCATGGTACATGTCTACACCTTACAGACCCGGAAATAGAAGATAGGTTTCATTGAAAGGATACAAAATACACTACTAAAAACAGCAATGCGCCTTCATCAATCACAGAAAGTATGAAGAGTAGTCCGTCAATCCCCATTCTCAACAAAACCGAAAGCTCAAAGCGGCACTTTCGACCGGTGGTAGCGGTAAATGTAGTACGGTCAAACGCCGAAAGTCCCCGATGGAAATTTTTTTCCATCACATCTCACAGTTAATATCGTATGTAATAGCAAATTATTGGCTGAGGTTGACCTACGTACATGAAAATATAATCTTTTATGTCAGACTTGCTGAACCAGAGTTTTACCTGCCGAAAAGCGGTAAAACTAGTACTTTTTGTAAATGCCGAAACCCAAACACGGCCAAAGACACGAGGCCAATTTCTTCACTCTTATAAATACTCGTTTTAGCCTATTGAGCTTATTTTCATAGCTTTTAAAAGTGTTATAACAGGAAACTTTCGCGCTATATAGGCCTAACGCATAACATTCGAAAATAAACGCGTGACACTCGCGTTTTTTGCAGCAAAACTTTCACGTTTTAAATAAGGCCAAAACAAAGTATCTAAATGTAGTAATTAGAGCTATATGGATTTTCTCCTCTCTCCTATATATATTACATTTGGTGCCGTTAACCACCCCTGCACTACAGATTGTCCTGCCAGAGGCATAAAGAGCCTACAGGTTGTGTGTCTCCTCGAGACGTATTAGGAGGGAGGAATGTAGTAGTTATGGCTATAAGGACCGTGGGTATCTATCTCAGTAGCTCAGTGGTTAGGGCACCTGACTAGTAGTGCAGGGTTCGATTCCCGGTCCAGCCACAGATTTTCTCCTCCCTACTATACTATATGTGTTTCCTCTATCACCCCCCCCCCCCACCCCCCGATAGGTAGGGTAGGTAGGTAAAACATTTTAATTTATTAAACATTTTATTTGAAATATTAGTTTTTAACTCGTTTTGAATACATTACAAATACATTTCAAACATTATGAAGATCCATAGTAGTCGAAATGAAAATCAGAGGAAAAAAATCCAGTTTGAAAATTGCCGATTTTTATTTTATTGCTATATGCTGTCAATAAAATGTTTCTGGTCGGCAGCAACGACATAGTAAGAGTCGGGAAACCGGAAACACACATGTGGAAGGTGAAGATAACAAACAGTTATTAATCTCAAAACTCCTATATAGTCCCGTGAGGATCCGAGTTAGAATAGGTCCTCAGTACCCCCTGCGCGTCGTAAGAGGCGACTAAATGGGGCGGTCCTTCGGATGAGACCGCAAAAAACGAGGTCCTGTGTCACAGCAGGTGTGGCACGATAAAGATCCCTCCTTGCTCAAAGCATAGGCCTAAATTTTGCAGCCCTTCACCGGTAATGGTGACGTCTCCATATGCGAGAAATATTCTCGAAAAACAATACATAAAATCAATCATAACTCCTATAAGCAATGCAAAATAGAGAGTTGGGCAAACACGGACCTCTGGACACATCAGAAGTGGGATCGGGTGCCTAGGAGGAGTAAGCATCCCTGTCCACCGGTCACACCCGCCGTGAGCCCTATATCTTGATCAGTTAAACGGAGTTATCCATAGTCAAAATCAGTGTGCCAAGAACAGCCGAACATATATTTTATTTTGGCCTAACATGAAATATTCTGTATAAGTATTGAGTTTATGTAAAACGTACAGGAACCCGTGATTAATATGTAATGAATGAACACTGAGTTGTATGTATTTTTAAGTAACCTTACCGTAAAGAACTATACATCCACACGCTAATTAATACGCCTATACTTTTTACACAAGTATTTTCAGAATGGTTGGCAAATTTATATGTTATTGAAACTTTATTGAATGTAAAGTAGAATGATAAAGGGGTATACAATTTCGTTCATGAATTTCAAGAAATTAGCCCTCAGATTTCACAGAATTTTAAAGTGGTATTTTCGTTTAAAATGTCACGGGTGCTTGTGGACAAGACTTCCAGTAGACACCTTCTTGCATTTTTGAATGTTCAATTCCTTGTGTATTCCGAGTGTATTTTATTAAATAAAATATGTAGGCCCTATCTATTTCAATGGCACACATATAAACCGTTTTTAAATGTTCCTTTACTATGATTGGTGACATGGCATTTTTAAAAACGGTTTCAATTCGAGCTTGATTTAATTCTGTCTATGTTTAATACTAAAACGCAGACTTTCAGTCGATAGCTTGATCAGCGTGTTCATGTTTCGGTATTTAATAAACGTACTAGATTTACCGGCCGCTTTTTTGGTAGCTGAAAATGCTGGTTCAGTACGTTCGTAAAAGAATTCTCAAGAAAAATTATATGATTTTTATTTGATGGATCGCTAACAGTTGTCTCAAAAAGTTTGATGCCACTCTATTCACTATTAAAAGAGAAATCACGAAAAAAAAAATAAAAAATCGCTATTTGGGACATCCGTACCACATTTACCGCATTTACCGCTTGCCTCCACAGTTGTTCCCCTTTCGCGAATTCTTCAGGTGTTGCTACAAACATTTTTGAGAAAAGTCTTCAAAAGCCTGAAAAGGAGAAATGGATCCACTTTTTCTGGCCTACAGTTATTACAGGAGGAAGAAGTATGAACAGTGTACAGAAATATGTTCGCAATTATTGGAGAAAAATCCATACGATCAGGTAAAATTAGTATTTCTAATTCTTCATGTTATTTTTATCAATTGATATATATACTTACATTTCCAACTGTTTTCGCTTTCTCTGTGATAACCATTTGAAGCTCCAGTGTATTAATTCCTCCATATATACAACTGGATATAAATTTCCTACTTGAATGCAAACGAAAACAAATCATTGGGTGGAGTATATGAAAATATTAACATGGAATGCCATGTGTATTTCAATTTCTGTTAATAGGCAGTTATTTGATGTCTTCATTTCATTATCAAATTATTATTTCAAATATAAATATAACAAATCTTTTTCTAGATTATTGTGTATGTGAAGTGTTAAACTACAATGGAAAAACTAATTTATTTTTGTATAATATGGTGTTAATATGACTTACAAGTTAACCATTTTTTCCTCTAATGAACACATGCATATATTTAATCATCTGTGCATGTGTAAACAGGAGGGTGATGGTACAATGGTAGCACTGCATCATCACCATCATCATGATCATACCATCATGTCATTATACCATTGTGGCGATGATACAATGGAAGACATGGCAGCAATAGGATTCCATAAATTATTATATTTCATGAACTATCATTTATTTTGCTGTTGTGTAATATTTTTTATTAAAAAAGAAGCATAAAGAAAACCTGATGTGTCAAAACATTTTTCTGCTGTTTATGATATACACAGGCTGCATGGACATTAAAGACAAGAGCATTGACAGGACAAGTGTATGTGGATGAAGTGGATGTTGACGAGGAAGGGATTGCTGAGATGGTAATGGATGATAACACAATTGCCCAGGTATCCAGACCTGGAACGTCACTGAAACAGCCAGGGACAGGACGAGGGGCACCTAGCCAGGGAGTCAGGTAAGACCCATATTTCATCTAAGTAAGAAATTAGCAGGTGAAATAGCAATGAACATTTGTCATGGAAGATGACCAGGGAAAAAGCCGTTGCAAAGATATACAATGTATTTTCTTTTTTTAAATTCAGTCATCTTTTCTGATGACTTTTTGTCTGGTGTCCGTCCGTCTTTTTGTCTGATAATAAACCTCTCAAGAACCACTGGACCAGAGAAGTTCAAATTTACATTGACATGGGTCTCTTGTTTCTTTTTTTATGGAGTTAATTTAAGGTGTGGAAGTTTTTTTTTCTCTCATAAAATTTGGACTAATCTCTGAACTTTTAAAGCTATCGATATGTGGTACAAGTTACCCTAGATGAAATGCCCCTTATGTGATAGAAACATTACCGTGTGTCAGTGATGTTTTTAAAAAAGGACAATGTCTGTTGTATCATTTAGTAAACAATTACAATGTATCACAGTGAATGTGTTTATGAATCCATTACAAACATAAGGCCAAGTAAAATTAATTAGTAGATTATCATTCAAACTTCACGAAAAAATGGGGCGGGTGGGAGGATTTTATTTTTTATTTTTCGTCATGGTATTCTTGATCTCGAAAATGCCTTCTCTCATTGAGAAAGGGCTTTATAAATCATAATTACATGTGTATTTGGGTTTCTAAAAGGCAAAGTGAAACAAAGTACGTTTACGATACCAGACCGGACATAAAAATATCCGGAAATCGTAATTTTGAAAAATAAAAAAAATCGGGGCGGGCGATTTTCGAGGGGCGGGCAGGAATGATAATCTACTAATTAATTTTACTTGACCTAATGCAAAAACATTTGATTTCATCATCTTGTACTGTGGCATTAGGAAGAAGTTAAGAAGAAAATGTGATGTGATGAGTTATTACAAAAAGTTTGGTTCAGGCTAGCAAAAAGCAATCATGCCAAACTTTGTATATAATAGTGGTAATAATTTTTTTGCATTAAGTATGTATATATGTAATCATTCAGGGCTGTCGCACCATTCAAAGTTTGACCGAATATTGGACCCATTCCCAATGACAAAAAGTCACCCATTTCCCCCCAAAATGCATTTATAAATTGAGAATGTATTGTACAATCAGTAAATGGAGACAAGAACTGAATGAATATAAAATGAAAATTTGGTTATTTTATTATTCTTATGTTTTAATTATTTGAATGAAAAAGATAGTAAATTTAATTTTCTCAATTTATCTAAAAACAATGACCCCATACCAGAGATTATGTAAAGTATTGTAAAGTGCAGTCTGACTTGGGAGTGACGGAATCTGACCGCAAATGCTTTTCTGTCTTGCATAGAATAAAGAATTTTTCAATGGCATAAAATGCCTAGCACTGAAATACTCCAAATTTTATTCCAGGCCAATGTCACAATCTGGTCGCCCACTATCTGGATTTGTCAGACCAAGCACACAAGGAGGCAGACCAGGCACCATGGAGAAGGCAATAATGACCCCTCGGACTGCACACACGGCCCGCCCCGTCACTAGTGCCTCAGGTCGCTTTGTCAGGCTAGGAACGGTAGGTTTACTTGTTTGTTTACTTGTTTGTTTACTTGCTTGTTTACTTGTTTGTTTACTTGTTTGTTTACTTGTTTATACCAGTAACTCATTACATCTGTTGTGAAGGTTACTGTATGTATATTTAATTCACAATATTTAAGAATTAATGGTGGCGCAAATGGACCTGATTTAAAGTTAAGCATAATTATGATTGATTGATTGATTGAATATTGTTTTATGTCCCTCTCGAGAATATTTCACTCATATGGAGACATCACCACTGCCGATGAAGGGCTGTATTTAGGCCTATGCTCAGTGCTTATGGCCATTGAGCAGGGAGGGATCTTTATCGTGTCACACTTGCTGCGACACAGGACCTAGGTTTTTGCGGTCTCATCCGAAGGACCGCCCCATTTAGTCGGCTCTTATGACAAGCGTGGGTATGTTAAGGCAGGTCATGCTTCATTTATGCACGTAAACTGCATAATTTTTAAAATCTGTCTTACACAGAGAGAGGGAGCTACTAACTCTTAAAAACTATTTTGGTTGTTTACATGAGAACATTTTGTATCATAACAACATGACAAACATGCGCTTCTGTATGACGTCATTGCATGACTGTTATAAATAGATCATGGAGGTACCTTAATAGAAAATGTAAAAGTAGCACATTATCCCAAGATTTAAATATTGGTCTAACTGGCGATAATGACGGTAAAATACCCATAGTATATCAGAATTACTGATAGAATCCTACCACTTTCAGTAAGAAATAATTATTGAACATTTAAACATGAAACCATCTAGCCCATGTTTTACATTTTGCACCGATGCTATGCAGTTTTCTTTAAAAGTTTTCTTAACAGACGATTCTATCAGTAATTGCCGTGCACATTAGTTTATGACCTTTCACACGGTGTATAAAAAGCCTCTAAAAATATGCGGCCTAATGTGCTACTTTTGCAGTTTTATTTCAGTGTGTGACAGAGGAAAATCGGATCGACATGCTAAATGTTTTCTCCGTTAAACAAAATTGTCAATGAATGATATCAACATACCTTCTTAATATCAATAAATTCTCAGCGTTTCACATATATATTCCATATATCCCATGTCATATATTTTAAATACTCCACATTTTGTTGATATTTGCATGTCACTCATAAACAAATTCCTTGCATGTGTCAACGTCACTCGATGTATAGTCATGACGTCATCAGTTTACTTTCATATCGATCAGACAGAAATTACACAACAGCAGTATAACATTTCGAATTTCGTTGGATCTTAGTAGCTGCATGGTTTATTGTATGCATAAATAAAACTTAAATAAAAAATAAAATCGGAATTTAATATATACTTAGTGATATACTTATTTCAATTATGACGTCACATTGTTTCGCGGATTTTATCCCAGTAAAAATTTTCATAACCTGCCTTAACGTACCCGCGAACAAGGGGGTACTGAGGACCTATTCTAACCTGGATCCCCATGGGATTATGAAAGTAGTGCATCTGTCATGTACTATAGTAAATAGGTTGAGTATTTCATTACTTTTATATGAATGCCACTAAAAGAAGTAAACATACATGTACAGTGTGTTTTTTGTCAAGTTTGTAAATATTTGTTTTTTTAGGCAAGATTATAAACAAGGGAGATCCAAGATATAGTCAATTAAAGAGTTGATTGGAACTCGTGTTTTAAATGTATATATTTGTGCTGACTTCAAATAAAATTTCTTTACTTACTCGTTTTGTGACATACTCATGAAGAAAAGACTTTGGTTAATTTCTGAAATTGCTATGATTAGATTTGAAGGGGTAAATCTTTGGTAGAAATGTGTAATAACAAAAACTGACAGAATGCTCTTATATATGTGTGAAAGTAAGTATTTAGAGGCTAGCAGATAAAAATGATTCAGTATCAATAAAATCATGCTGGTAATATCATTTACCAAATACTGCTGGATTTTTTTTAGGCTTCTATGCTCTCTACACCAGATGGTCCCTTTATCAATCTGGCCAGGCTTAACTTCACAAAGTATGCAGCTAGACCTAATTTAGCCAAGGCTTTATTTGAATACATATTCCACCATGAAAATGATGTTCGAAATGTAAGTATAACATAATAATCACCAACGTTTTCCAATAATAGATTTATGCTGTTTCAATGTACAATAAACTTCTTTATAACAACCTCGTATATAAAGTGTTTTCGATGTAACATAGCCGTTTTGTTTTACAAGCAAATTTGCTATATGATTCATTGGAAAAAAATACTACTTACAACATACTTAGATAATAATATTTACATTGCCAATGTTTTTGCCTTTGATATCTTTACAAATTGCAATGATAGCCTTTTCCTTGTAAATGTGTTGTAGATGTGAACAATGAGAATATGAAATTTAATAAATATAGTACATCTATTTTAATGGATGGGGATTTTGACAGAAATGAAAGTAGAATGTTAATATTGTAACAGGAAAGGAGAAAATGCAACAGACCACACTTAGATTTGAACACAGGCCCCCTGAATCTCTAGTTAGGTGCTCTTGCCAACTGATCTAACTGGCCATCAGCGATCGAACCCGTCTGACCGCTACATTCCTCTCTCCTTAAATGTCTCCATCCTAAAAAACACACAATCCAAATTTTTTTGCCCCTGGCAGGACTTTCACCTGCTAAGTCCAGGGGTACTATTCAGGAATCCTGGTCATGGCACCAAAATATGTAACTGGAACCAGTATAACAGGGGCAGCAACTCAAGTGATTGACCCCCCCCCCCCAAAAAAAAAAATCTGTACACTGGCTCTAGTAAAAAGTTCAACCAAGGTAAGGGAATTCCTGGACTAAGGTAAACACATCAGAATGAAAACACCAGTTAAGGAGTTTATAATTTATTGATGATATAGGGTTTGATTTATATTGTAATTGATAACAAATAACAAGTTACATAGAAAAATAACAAAGTGTAAATTAGAATCAAAATAGGAATAAGTAAACAAAAATGGTATATCCTGAGTTTTGAATATGAACTAAGTAATTTAATAAAAATGACTCAATAGTATGAGAAAAATCTGTAAGGAAAGGTAAAGAACTGTGAAATATGAAAAATATATAAATATGTCCCTACTAGGCCTCCATAATACTGAAAACTTCCAAAATTTGAAAGGAAACAAGCTACATCTTAACCTGCATCGAGTATACCTTTTAAAGATAAACTATATAAAAATGATTGACCCTGAAAAATATTTAATACTAGTTATAAAACCTCCTACTACTGTCTACAACACCTTGAAACTTGTCTTGGTGAGGAGAACCTAATGAACTGAAAAACTACCTTATAAAATCTACTAATACCCTATTAAAATATACTAAATACCCACTGTTAACCTTGAGGTTTTTAGCAGTCCCAAACTCCTTAAAAAAAGTTAACAGGAAGGGAGAAAATGCAACAGACCAGACCAGGATTCGAACCCGGGCCCCCTGAATTTCTAGTCAGGTGCTCTACCAACTGAACTATCTGGCCACAGGCGATCGAACCTGGCTGACCACTACAATATAAAAAATACACTTCATTTTTTAAAATACTTGAGGGTATGAGTGCCAAAAAGGTTCGTGCACTATTTGTCAAACCCCTGACTAATCTTTTGGCAATATGTAATTATTATGCTGACTCAGTATTTTTTTCAAAATATTAAGGTTTGGTATTTAAGTTTCAGTGGAGCAAATGGCAATCTTTTCAAACGCGTTTCCAAGTTTGATTGATGCTGATAATTTAGATACAACATCAACTAGTGCTATATTGTAGCAGGTGCCATTTCATATTTTCTGCAAATCCCCCCCCCCCCCCCCCCCCCCCCCCCCATTTAAAGAGTGGTGCCATTTGTTTTAGTAATTTCCAATGAATCCAATTGACACTTTCATTATATACATTAAAAATTTCACCTTATCTCCTTCAATTATTAGAGAGCTATACAAGTTAAAGCATTATCCTATAAAAATCAATCCTACATGCATGCACTTCCTGGTCCGTAACTTTCACCAAATATACAGTATAGTTTTCAAAGCAATTCATTGAAAAACAAGAAATTTGTAGAAGTTTTAACTATTATTCAATCAAAATTAAGCACATGTGCATGATGGCAGTGATTTTAACAACATCACTAAGTGAAGCTTTACAATTTGTACTTATATCACAACTTTCAGACCATTTCATCAAGAAACAAATTACAAAATTAAGCAAATGCTTATGAGTAATTTGACCGTACCAATATGTTACAAGTCTTGATATATAGATTTAAGATAAATTTCAAAAGATTTCAATGAAAATTGAGGAAATAAGGGTCCAAAATAGGAGGTCCAAAAACAATGTATGTGCATACATGTGCATGTGTTTCAGCAGAACCAATCATTTTTCATTGTATTAAGTTCTTGCAGTATGTACCTATCATTAAATTTTTCTCATTCATAAGAGAGTTACAGGTATTTGAATATTAAATAATCAAAATTGAATGCACAAGCTTTAACGTTAAAAGTTACAAAGCATGCACATTCACATCCTCATATAATGAAAACATAAGTTAGAGATAATCACAGAATACCGTAGTTGAAAATTCGTTGATTTTTTGGGGGCCATAGACAGCCAATAGCATACTTTGTTCTTTGATTTAGCAATTTATGTTTACACCATCTATTAAACATTGATATCATAAACCTGCAGTAAAAATTTCATTTTATGGGAGTCCTTTATTAGAACAGTTTACGACCCTTTTACTACCCCCAAAAACAGTGCATGTGCATACATGCACATTAACAGGTATTTGTGTCATATACCTGCTATGTAAATTTTATAATTGTTAAGCAAATTTTTTCTGCAATGATTGCGACCTTCATATCCTGTTTAACAAATCAAAGAAAGGCATTTCATTATTTCTATTTCTATTTTTCTGTATTTTTAAAAAATATATAATACTTTTAAGTGTGTAAAATATGGATAGTAAGCTAATTAAATGGTACAGCTGAAAATCACCTGACCTTGACTTGCCTCCATATTTATGCCCTCCTTTAAAGATGCTATGCACCTGTCGGTCGATCGGTAGACCACATGTTGTCCGCTCAATATCACTTGATTGTAATGATATTTATGCCCTCCTTCAGAGAAAAGGGGCACATTGCTTTGCACCTGTCAGTTGGTGGGTAGACCACATGTTATCCGCTCAATATCTCGAGAACCATTCACTTGATTGCAATGATATTTCATATGTGGCTTAGTTTTGGATAGAAGAGGACCCCTAAATGATTCTCAGGTCAAAAGGTCAAGGATCAAACTGGACATAGGAATACACTGTCTGCTCAATATCTTTAGAACCCTTTGCTTGACAGACATCAAACTTGGTACACTGGTACATCATAAGGAATAGATGACCCCTATTGATTTTCAGGTCAAAGGTCACTGAGTGCAATGCAGTACTCTGTACATTTGGTGTTCACACAATATCTTGAAATCCCTTCGTTTGATAGTGATGATATTTCATACATGGGTTGGACATTGATAGTAGATGACCCCTATTGATTATTAGGTCAAAAAGTCAAAGGTCACTGGATGCAATACAATACTCTTTACAATTGATGTCTGCCCAGTATTTTGAGAACCCTTTGTTTGATAGTGATGATATTTCATACAGAGGTTGGTCATTGGTAGTAGATGACCCCCATTGATTTTCAGGTCAAAAGATCAAAAGTTACTAGTTGCAATGTAGCACTCTATACAATGGGTATCCTCCCAATATCTTGAGAGCCGTTTGCTCAGTTGTTATGATATTTCATATGTGGGTTGGTTATGAGTAGTAGATGACCTCCAATGAATTAAGATTTTCAGGTCGAAAGGTCAAAGGTCAGCAGGTGCAATCCAGTACAATAAACAATTGATATCTGCCCAATATCTTGAGAAGCCTATTCTTGATAGTGATTATATTTCATGCATGGGATAGGTACTCCTCCATCGTACATAGTAGTTATATTTCATTTTTGAAAAATGTATAAACTGCGACACTTTACGCCAGCATACCTCATGAAGTGCGTTAGTGTACTGGCATGAAGCGCTCATGTATTTTCAAAAATGATATTTATTTTCTTTTTACATTTTGCTTTCATTTCTGAATTTTCCCAGCCTTTGAAATAGTTGTACTATATTATTCAAGATTTATACACACATTGAACACATTCATGAGGAAATAGCTGTCATTTGAATTGGTAAAGATATTGAAGGCATATACATAGGAAATGTAAATATATATGCTACTTTTGCACTTGACCATTTTATTTGCAGTTATTTGTTTGTGTAATAAATTTCCTTTTTGTGATTAAATTATGACAATCTTTTATGTATTATTTTGGAAATAGAATAATGATTGCACTTGTATAATTGATAGGACATTATTGCAGGGTGGGGTAGGGGGTAAGACTTGTTTGACTCCTTTAGTAGAACAACACATTTACGATGAGTTTTTAACACCGCTATTTGATATACATTTTTACAAAGAAAATACAATTAGTCGATTTATTATTATGATTTATTATTACAGTATTAATTATTATTATAATTTTTTGATTACGAAGAAATGAACAAATGTGTTAAAGCTGTGTGCAACGGCATGTAGATTAGCTTGCAATACAAGGGTAATTGATATAAAAACTAAAGCACCCGTAATCCAAATGTACTTAATGTAATGATAAATAAATAAACATTTTAAAAGTACTACAGATCTAGTACTGAAGGAAATGATTTTTCAATTACATGTATATAATAATGTCAGGTACCTATGCTGTGTGGTCTACATGCTTAAACCAAAGAAAGATAACTCTTGATTGTTCTTGGAATAAAAAAAATGGTCTGATGTTCACTAAAAGTGTAATATATTTACTGAAATATTCCAAGTAATCGACTATTCGTCAACAAATGCTATTGACTATTTGAATAATGAAAATATTGATTTTGAAATCTCTAGTCTCCATTGTTGCTAATGACAAGCAATGGCTTGAAATTAAGTCAGGGTTTGTAGAATATATATATATATATATATGTATATTCTTTTATATAATAGGAATTAAGTCAGTCATATTACATGTAAATTACTCTTTTATATATTCTACTTTTTTATATAGTTCTACTTCAAAACCCCTTGACACACAAGAAAAGTTACTGCAATTACTTCTGATTTCTGGTTACAAATTGCAATATTGAATAAGCAGGTTATACTATTATTATAGTCCCATGAGATATATTATAAGAGAAGTTTGCTATCACTAGATCTTATTTCTCCATAGAAGCATTGACCTTTCAACTCAAAATAAAAGTCTATAAAAATAATGTAGGAATAATGTCAAGGTTGTTTGTGTTATGGAGGATATAAACAATGGCATGTGGGGTAATTTCTGCCTGAATTATAATAAAGTAAATGATATGAACTATAATGATGCTACATTTTTACCATTCATGTAAGCTATGTGAATTTAGATTTTAGGAAGAAAAATATCTAGAACCTTGTGCCTTATATTATGTATTTTTATTATTCTGACCATTCCCACATTGTTCAGGCATTAGAACTTGCTGCCTTAGCAACAGAAGCCTGTCAGTTCAAAGATTGGTGGTGGAAAGTACAGCTGGCAAAGTGTTATTACAGGTATGCCAACTAATGTAGATTCCATATCATACACAAATAATCATTATTCCTGTTCATTTCCCTCACAAATTAAAATTCTTGCATTTATTTATTTATCGCTAATTTATATAAAATCCTTTGGAGCATAGCAATATCAATTATATATTTTCACAAATTGAAATTGTACGATTGTCACAATTTTGTCGAATTTTAAAAGTAATTGTGTAATATAAGGAATCTGCAGTTCTGAAGATGTGATAAAATCCCAAAAAGAGAGATAACTCTACCATTGACAACTTACTACACTAGCATTGTTTCTGAAAGTGAATAAATCTGGAGATGAAAAGGAACATGAATGCTGCTTCTAGACCCGATGATTAAATTCATACAATGGTTAATCCCCATGAAAATGAAATTTAGCCATATGCCATATTCATATTATTTTAAAAAGTAGTTTTCTTCAGAATATAATTAAAGTTAACAAATGAATTTTATTTTTGGAAATACATGCTGACTTATTTCATGAAGAGCATTAGCAGTGGTAAAGTTTGATGTAGTATTAAATTTTATAAAATTAAAAACTGTAAATTATCGCATTTTCTGGTATTTGAAGACTTGTTCTGAGTGATGTCAAGAGTAAACATTTTCCTTTCTGTCTGAGTGACGACGTTAAAGTCTATCTTAATGAAAGTGTTTCAAAGTAAACATTGCACATGTAGCTTATACATATTTCATGTTCTCAAGATTTATGGCAAACTCCATCTTCAGTAACTACATTTTTAAACTTGAAAAATAAATCATATCCTCTGGTAATACAAAGAACCAAGATGGCTGTGTACAGAGTGCAACACATTGTCTGTAGTTGCAAAGTGAATTCTTGCGCGGTGCAAGTGATTTGTATTTATCAATGTTACTTCCCATTTCATTTGCCATTTTACATTAAGTAAACTGCCCCAAGTTATGTTACCGGTATATCATATAACATAGGTAAAAATTGCCTTATTCCTAAATTGTATGTGATACTCTCTATCTACCATCAATGTTTTATGGACTGTGGGCAAATCATGAAATAGTGGAAGGTTTTATGAAAGTTGAGGATGAATTTTAAAGAATCATTGGATTTTTTTGGTCAGACTTGGGATGTACAGAGATTCTGAGAGGCAGTTGAAGTCTTCCCTGAAGCAGCAGGATCACGTAGACACCTACCTGTATCTTTGTAAGGTGTACTGTCGACTGGATCAGCCCCTCACTGCCATAGAGGTCTACAAACAAGGATTGGAAAAGTTCCAAGGGGAGACCACTCTTATGACAGGAATCGCAAGAATATATGAAGTACTTGTTGATTTATGAATATTACTTTAAACATGTTATCTGAAAGATGAAAATCTCAGATTAATGTGCAATTAACAATGATGTATACATGTATAACCTGTTTAATACTGTAAAATTCAGTTATGGCAAATTTTGGGGCCCTTAACAGAAGTTCAAATCAAATTCCCTATTACATTTTTTTTTTTAATTTGAAGACAATCAGTCTTTTCCAAATTTTTTTTTTTAAATCAGATACAGCAAAACACAGCTTTAGCAAATCTGCCAGCGCCAGCAAAAAAAAGGATTCATTACATCTAAACTTAGTTATAATATCCAATCAAATTTTCGTTATTTTCCTCTCATAGGGGAATAAATGTCACCTCGTAATAAGCATGAAATTGTTTGAAGCATGTTTGTTATAAGCATGTTGTTAACAAACAACTCTTTGTCATATGATTTTCAACGTTGAAAATGTTGCTGGGGATTTAGAATTTTTTTTTTTTATTACAACCAAGAATTTGCTGTATCTATGATAGTAGTAATTGCATGCAGAATTTTACTGTCACTGTATGCTTTATATGACATTCTGACACTACACATATTACAATAAATGATGAACCCGATCTCACTAAATTGAAAGTAAGGTTTCTTAATTCCAGGGGATGAATGATATGGATAATGCAGTGAAGTTTTACAAAGATGTGCTGAATTATGACAGTATGTATGTTGAAGCCATAGCCTGTATCGCCACTAACCACTTCTACACTGACCAACCGGAAGTAGCTCTCAAATTTTACAGGTGTGTTGGTCTGCTCATCTAAATCTGAGATATTCAAATTTTCATATACCTTATTAGGTGCGTATCAATTTGAACTATTATGATATCATTAAAAACAATACAGATGAAATGATAAGGGGAAATGATTGAAATTTATTTCTTAGATTTCTTTGGGAAATATTAAAAATCAAAGACCAAACTTGTCGCAAACTTGGATAAAAGGGATTCAAAATTGTTCAAATGAGGGGTCACACCCTTTTCAAAGAGGAGATGATTGATAAATAGTGAATATATTGTGGTGTCTTTTAAAAATCTTCTCAAGAACCACTGGACCAGAAAGCTTCCTTAATGAGTGGAGATTCTAAATTCTTCAAATCATGGCCTTTATGGATAGGGTGGGGCCCCAATAAGGGATCAAAGTTTTACAAAGGGATATATATATAGGGAAAATCTTCTCATAAACAAACACAGCCATGATTATTCATATTGATATGCAAGCATCCTTGGGTGCATAAATTCAGGTGGTTTTTTTTTCAAACCATGGCCCCATTGGGTAGGGGGTGGAGCCACAATGGGAGGAACAGTATTTTATGGGAAAATCTTTAAGATTCTTCCTTTTAAGAGCAACAGTGCTATTGTTAGTAATAGTGGTATGCAAGCATCAACAGATAGTGCAGATTCAAGTTTGTTCAAATCATAGCACCCATGGTTAGAGTGGGGCTACAGATTGGGGATAAAGATTAGGACAAAGATTTAGTGTTCTTCCAGATGCTGAGCACTCCTGATAAATAACATTTTTGCTTACTAAACCATGCCTACTTGTAAGGTAACTGTACAGTGAAAAAAAAGGGGGTCTTAAGTGTTAAAATTATTTTTGAGGAATAAACCATTCCTATTTCTGAAAAATCACTCAATTTAAAAATTCTGAAATTCCCTGATTAGTTCTAAGTAAGTTTCAGGAATTTTTCAAAAATTACTCGAGGATACTTTAATTCTAAAAATTTTCCTCATTTGTTCAACAGCATGTCAATAACATTTTCAGAAATGTTAAAATCTGTAAATTTATACAGACTTCTTATTTTCAAATTTACAATAACAATTATGTGGTAATTATTGTGAAATTGAATTTTCAATGTTAAGGAAGTACAAGAATTTTTTTAATACATGATACTTCTGTATACTTCATGTGAGTAATGATAATTTTTTTACTTTGCAGACGTTTACTTCAAATGGGGGTATATAATGCTGAACTATTCAATAACCTTGGTTTATGCTGCTTCTATGCTCAGCAGTATGACATGACCTTGACCTGTTTTGAGAGAGCTTTATCATTAGCAGAGGAAGTTGCCCTTGCAGAAGTTTGGTACAATATAGGACATGTAGCATTGGTAAGTAAAGTGGGGGTTTTAATGTACAGTGCTCCCTCGATATATTGCCAACTTTTGTTTAAGACAAATTTGGGCAATAAAGTGGGGGTGGCATTATAACGAATTCGCCATTACGGACAATTCATTGAGCAATCAATAGAAATTCAATACCATACAGTTGTTTGGACTCCATTCTGTATGTTTTTGATATCATTTTTGGCTCACCTGAGCTGAAAGCTTAAGATCACCCATTGTCTGTCATCTGTCTGTCTATCAGTAAATTTTTCACATTTTCATCTTCTTCTCCAGAAACACTGAGCCAGTTTCAATCAAACTTGGTACAAATCATCCATGGTAAAAGGGATTCAAGTTTGTACAAATGAAGGGCCATGCCCCTTCAAAGGGGAGATAATCATGAAAATGCCAAAATAGAATGGGATCATTTAAATTTCTTCCTCTCAAAAACCTCTGAGCCAGAAAAGTTTAAATTTACATGAAAGCTTCCTGACATAGTGCAGATTCAAGTTTGCTAAAATCGTAGTCCCTGGGGGTAGGATGGAGCTACAATAGGGGATCAAAGTTTTACAAACAAATATATAGAGAAAATCTTTAAAAATCTTCTTCACAAGAACCACTGGGCCCATGGGCCTCTTGTTTGTATATTAATTTCTTATGACAATACCTTTTATTTCATACTATAACCTTTGACCTTGTGATCTTGAAATTTGACGTACTTTTAAGAAAATGTAACCTATCAAGTATTTTCAGGGCTTTCATATTTTGTATAGAGATTCTTTATGATGAAACAACCTTATGATGCAATCATAATTGATCTTGTGGCATTGACCTAGTTTCTTTCAAAACCTAATCAATATCTCCTGAACTCTTTAAGCTTTTTGGAAAAGCTTTTTTATTTTGTATTTAATTTTTATGGCAAGAGCTTGATTTACTTCAGTGTTTGACCTTGTTCTGGAAGTTTTACCTACTTTTAAACCCTTACCTACAGCTGTATTCAATATCTCCTCAACTATTTAAGATAGAGCTTTCATATCTTATTGGTTTCGTATGGTAAGGTCTTTCGTAACATACCATGATCTATGACCTTGTGACTTTTGTCTTATTCAGAACAGCAAGATCATGTTAGTCATATTGGTGTTGAGACATTTATGTGTTATGTGAATTCATTTTCAGTTATGTTGTGATTCTGTGGGGCTAGGTTGGGGACACAATATGGGGTCAAAATTTTCATGGGAATAAAGATAGATGAAAAATCACAATAGCGGAACAATGGCAGGGCTAAGGTGACTCAGGTGAGCAATGTGGTCCATGGGCCTCTTTTTAGCTCACCTGGGCTGAAAGGTCACGTAAACTTTTCTGATCGCCTGTTATCCATAGTCTGTCTGTAAACGTGTTCACATTTTCGACTTCCCCAAAACCACTGGTCCAATTTCAACTAACTCGGCAAAAATCATCCTTGGGTGAAGGGCTTTCAAGTTTGTTCAAATGAAGGGCTATGCCCCCTTCAAAGGGGAGATAATCACAAAAATGCAAAAATAGGGTTGGGTCATTTAAAAATCTTCTCAAGAACTACTGGGCCAGAAGAGCAGAAATTTACATGAAAGCTTCCTGACATAGGGGAGATTGAAGTTTGTTCATATCCTGATCCCAGGGGGTAGGGTGGGGCCACAATAGGGGATCAAAGTTTTCGATGGGAATATATGGGGAAACATCTTTAAAAATCTTCTTCTCAAGACTAAGGTGAGTGATGTGGTTCATGGGCCTTCTGTTTATGGTGTGATACTTAAATGACCATTAAGGCTCATACCGTAAAGTATCGAGTATTGTGCGCAGTTTTTTCCAGAATTTCTTACCCAGAAAGTGGGGGGTGCGCACAATCCATGGGACTAAATATAAAATCCTTTTTTTACAGGTTTTAGTTCATGTCACCAGTGACGATTTTCGCTGTCATAGCTCTTGTCAGTTTGCTCTATGCAAAATACTGCCGGGTTTTAATCGCGTTATTTGTATGCTAATGCACGTATAGCAATTACAAGCACCTAGACTGAACATTTACATACTAAATTATTTTGAAAACAAGTGTTTGAAAACAAACTTCGTATTTTCTTGGTTGCCGCCGCCATATTTGTTTACCGGGTAAACTTGTGGTCGGCCCGGCTAATATAAACTAGTACCTATATGACAGTACGGCAGTGAATGGCCGCTAAGTAGGACTGAAAGAAAAGAAATAAATTCATTTTTCTTCGTAATTTGTTGTTTATTTAATATACGCTCCTGTTGAAGCTGTATTATTTTGGATTAATTTATGAAGAAAGGCAACTTGGAAAAATCGGTAGGTACAGTGTATATGCGTATACTCAGAAGTATCGGTAGTTACGGACACAAATAATGCGTGAATACAAATTTTTGAATTCATCCTGCGGAATTTAACCTTAATTTCTGAAATTTGCACACTCATTCTATCAATTTTTTTAATGCGCACAATACATAGGACTAAGGTTTTTCCAGACATTTTTTTTTCAAAGTGGGGGGTGCGCATTGTACACAAGTGCGCACAATACTCGATACTTTACGGTAAGCCTCCAATTAAAACCTCATCCACAGGCTCACAATCTGTATCAAAGTTTGTAAGAATTGGTTACATTAATTCTGGTTTATTTTCAGGGTATTGGAGACATTACACTGGCTTACCAAGCATTTAGACTCACCTTAGCCAATAATAACGACCATGCAGAGGCCTATAATAATCTGGGTGTTTTAGAACTAAGAAAAGGACATGTAGAAATGGTATGCAAGTAGCTTTTTCTGTTATTTAAGGTTTATTGTACATTTTTAAAATGCATCAGTAAAACCCCCTTAATATGATGTTTTAGTTTCCGAGCTATTTTATCACAATAAGCGAGTCATCATTAATTCATAATCATGCAAAAACGGGTCATGTTGAATTTAGTATGTTTTCTTTCTCTTGTACATGTATAGGTATACATATTTATGTCTCCCCTTCCCATAAGTGCGAATTCTTCTTCTTCCACTTCTTCTGTTTCTCATACAAAGTTTGTCCAGGTCATAACTTTTTTGTCTTTTGACATAGGTCTTTGATAATTGGTATGTGGGTATACCATGATAAGACAGTGTGTCATGTACCATTTTTGATGACATTTGACCTTGACCTTTTATGTAAAGGTCAATAAATAGAATTTGTTGGGCCTTTTTTTTTTCCGGACCATAACTTTTTAGCTCACCTGAGCTAAAAGGTCAAGTGAGCTTTTCTGATCACCCGTATTCCGGCGTCCGTCCGTCTGTCCGTCTGTAAACTTTTCACATTTTCAACTTCTTCTCATCAACCACTGGGCCAATTTCAACCAAAGTTGGCACAAAACATCCTTAGGTAAAGGGAATTCTAAATTGTTAAAATAAAGGGCCAGACCACCTTCCAAGGGGAGATAATCAAGAAAAGGTAAAAATAGGGTAGGGTCATTAAAAAATCTTCTTCTCAAGAACCACTGAGCCAGAAAAGATGAAATTTATAGATAAGCTTTATTAGGTAGTGCAGATTCTAAATTGTTAAAATCATGGCCCCCGGGGGTCCGATGGGGCCACAATAGGGGATCAAAGTTTTACATACAAATATATAGGGAAAATCTTTAAAAATCTTCTTCTCAAGAACCACTGAGCCAGAAAAGCTGATATTTACATGAAAGCTTTCTGACATAGTGCAGATTCAAGTTTGTTCAAATCATAGCCCCTGGGGGTTGGATGGGGCTACAAGGGGGGATCAAAGTTTTACATACAAATATATAAGGACATTCTTTAAGAATTTTCTTCTCAAGAACCACTGAGCCAGAAAAGCTGATATTCACATGAACAGCTTCCTAACATAGAGCAGAGTTAAGTTTGTTCAAATCATGGCCCCCTGTTGTAGGATGGGGCCACAATAGGGGATCAAAGTTTTACATACAAATATATAGGAATTTTTTTTTAAAAATCTTCTCAAGAACCACTGAGCCAGAAAAGCTGATATTTACATGAAAGCTTTCTGATATAGTGCAGATTCAAGTTTGTTCAAATCATGGCCCCTGGGGGTAGGATGGGGCCACAAGGGGGGATCAAAGTTTTACATACAAATATATAGGAAAAATCTTCAAATATCTTCTTCTCGTGAACCATTGGGCCAAAGAAGTTCACATTTACATGAAAGCTTTCTGACATAGTGTAGATTCAAGTTTGCAAAAACTATGGCCTCCAGGGGTAGGTTGGGGCCATAATAAGGACTACAGTTTTACATGCAAATATATATGGAAAGTCTTCTGATATGGACCAAGGTGACTCAGGTGAGCGATGTGGCCCATGGGCCTCTTGTTGTCTTTTGACATAGGCCTTTGATATTTAGTATGTGGGGAAACCATGATAAGACAGTGTGTTACATGCCATTTCCAATGATCTTTCACCTTTTATGTAACAGACAAATAATCGAATTTTTTTTTTTGTAATTCATTTATTTTTTTGCTTTCACAATAAATAAACATTTACATATTAACAATACATGATAATATAGTATATACATATTTCAAGCAAGTACAAACATATATGTGTATATTTAGGAGTGCATATGTACATGTATAATGTGAAAGGTATTTAATTTCGAAAAGATGGGGAGAGAGAAGGAGAGACAGGGAGAGAGAGAGAGATAAGGGGAGTAAGGGGAAGAATTTTGCCTGGTCTACTGATCAGTCTCAATCATTTCATATAAAGCAATTGTTATCTGTTAACTGTACATAATTAAAGCAAATCACATATATTCTGCCAGTATTTCTCATATTCAGTATATTTACAGCTTTTTAGCAACATAGATTTTTCTATATAAAATCTATCAATGATATGTTTTTTGACAGCACAAACATTTTTGGGGAATTTTTGTTGTCCAGACCATAACTTTTTTGTCTTTTGACATAGGCCTTTGATATTTGGTATGTGGATATACCATGATAAGTCAGTGTGTTAAGTGCCATTTTTTATGACCTTTGACCTTGACCTTTTATATAAAGGTCAAATAATAGGATTTTTGGGCTAGGCCTTTGATATTTGGTATGTTAGTATTACATACCATGATAAGACAGAGTGTTGTGTGCTATTTTTGGTGACCTTGGCCATTTATGTAAAGGTCAAATAATAGAATTTTTGGAGCATTTTTTGGTCCAAACCATAACTATGTCTTTTGACATTGGCCTTTGATATTTGATATGTTGGCAAGTTTAATTTACTATCATATGTTCCCAACACTGTTCCTTGTTTGAAACACATACCCGGTATACATATAGGTAGATGTAATGTACCATAAGTTTCCACTTTAAACATGATCCCTAGAAATGTTTTTATAAAAACTATAGGAAGTAAAAGGGAAAACATAAGTTTTAGTGTGCTAAAACAATTCTTCCTAGTTTGTTTTGAATTTATGAAATAAAATATTTAGCATTGGTATCCTCATGAAATTAAAACAAAACGAAAACAACTGTTTGTTGAATTAGCATACTCAAAAACTAAACTTAATTCTGTGCGATTGTAACAGCTACAATATAGCATATTGTTGTTACCAAACAGTTTCATTGTTATTATTCATCTGTAATTAAACATACATGTAATCAAATGTTTCTCTATCTATATGACCTTCACTATCTACTTGTATGGAGAAGGCTTATATAGACAATGCCTGTTGTCTAATCCATTTACGTTTATACATAATAAAATATTGTTTAGATTAAATTAATATAGCAGCTGTTTATTAAACAAGATATAATGACATGGTTTTGGGTTCAGGTGGCTTTCAGAGCATTGGAGTATTTATCAATCTCCTCCCCACAAGTTTAATGGAATTTTCACATCCTGCAGGCTATTTGATGATCATGTCCACATATGTGGTAATTATTAGGGCTTCACACCTCTGAGGACAGCAAATTAGCGGTGAGAAAAAATGATTAACTTGACCAGGTAGTTTTGTATCTCCAATCTCAGATCTTTATATATCAAAAAGTATTATTGCTCCCGTGCTTCTAAGATTATAAACTGATGTCAATTCAAAATAGAAAACAACAACTTTGTAATCTGGGTAAATGTTTGAAAAGTGCTTTACTCTTACGATCTAGTCAAACTATCATCTAATATATATGTTATGTAGACTTTACTTATAACTCCCCATGTATGTCCATCCTCTAATATTCACTCCAATTTTCATATTGTATGTACAGCTTTTTTGTTTATAATCTGTAATTGAATATGTATTATGCTGATGAGCGGTAAGCCTTCAAGCCAATAAACAATACAATACTCTCTTCCTGTGCCAATCCAGTGCAAGTTTCAAGTAATGCTGGCCACTTTATATCCACATTAGGTAATTAAGCACTTCACACCTCCATAGACTGCAAATTATAGGTATAGAGAAAAATTGGAAAAGATTTTGACATCATGATAGAGAGACTTTGTATCTTGGGGGGCATCATAATAATGAGGTAAATTTACATTGACTTATAAAGAAATAGTTTTGTGTTTTGAAAAAAAATCATAGAAACCATATTATCATATTGAACAAGCATCATATTAAGAGGGTTTTACTGTGTGTTGTAAGTTATCATGTTGGACTTAGTGTTTTTAGTGAACTTTAACTTACACTGTGTGTCTTGTGTTCAATCACACAAACCACAACTTCCTATTATCCACAGCTATCATAATGCAGCAACTGAGTCTTGATTTATACATATGAAAGTATACTGGATGAAAACTGAACAAATTTCAGGACATTTGTTTACAGTATATGCAATTTCTTTCAGGGTTCATGAAATTTACTTGAGCACTAGCTTTTTGTCATCCTCGATTACTTTAGTATCAGTACACAAAATCTTGAAACTCTGAACAATTGGATCAAATTACTGTATTTGTTTCAGGGTGAAAAATTCACAAATATTTGTTGTTCATAAACTATTTTAAGTGAAACAGACTTTATGTCAATTCAACCTATTCCACTTTGAACAAAGCCTCAATCATTTTGTGTTACAATGTATCATACCTATATAGTTAGTGTATATCATAAACCTCATTATTTTCTCAGTAAATACAGGCTTTAAAATGAATCACCTTGTTTCACACTAATATGGTGAAAAACATTGTAGGTTGACAGCTTGTACTTACAGTCTTTGTGTGTAATTCTTGATGCTCTAGCATTGCATTAAATTTTAATGAGCATTCATATATGTTACTGAAGATTTTGTTACAAGTATAGATTAATTTCATCTGTTACATTTTGCATCAAACCATTTGATATCAGGATCAGCTGACACCCAGTGTTCAAACCAATGACAAGAAACCATTATTATTGTTAGTGAACAACGGGAATAGGAATTACTTCAACTAGGTCAGCTAAATCTTGCTCATTTCACACAGAGGGTGAAATTTCACAAAATAACATCCATGAAAATAAATAGGCACTTCAGTACCCCAGGTTAAAGCTGACATGAATTCATAAATATATTAGAAATTCTGTGTTTATTCATCATGTATGTTGAATATTCTATTATTATATACATCAGGGTTTACATGGTATAAGTGAGAGGACAAGTTCTTTACATCAATTTTCCGTTTACCTGTACGGATAACTTAACTAGATTGAAACAAAATGTGAATTCATGGTTGCAAATGACAATAGAAATGGAGCAGAATACACACTGTGAGTGTAAATATTTTTTTTTATCTAGGGATGGGGGTATCCCTTTGAACATGGATGCAGTGATGTTTACATAGAAAATGGAATAGAATTTAGTTTTCTTCTGCATCTAAAAATATATAGTGCCACATACACAAAGTACATGCATGAAGTTGGCATTGCAATTAGAAAAGTATTATCTCCTAAATTTTCATATTCAATACCTATAATTGTTCTACATGTTACAGGTAAACTTCGGTATCTCGAACACAGATATGTTGAATACCATGGATGTCTCGAATTGAGTTGATGACCCCAGCCAGTTTTTCTATATCCATGGTTTTAAAAAAAAACCGATATCTTGAACAAGGAAATCTCGAATACCTGGCTTATCTCACAGAAGATTTATGGTCCGAAGTGCTAAAAACATATTCATTTTCTCAAAGTCCAAGAAGTTTCTCGCTCCATTGAATTCACACCTGAAGTACACACTCATCCCGTTATGCTAATTTTACGGTCTGTTGGATGTTTCCGTTAGGTCTAGTGCAGGCTTCGTGGGACCATTGCTGATAATCACGCCTTATAGTAGTGATGGGACAACGATCAATAATTATCAGAAATTGATTGGTTTACCCTTTCCGATTCCGATTATTGATTATAAAATTTTATAATTGAAAGTTGATGTCAAAACCGGAAATAAAAATGGCAGATAACAAGGACCGAGTTGGTTTCGTATTTTAGTTCATTTCAAAATGACGAGCACGAGTAAAGTCCATGCAGGTTTCAGATAGTGCCACGCTGTTAAATAAAACAAAGCTTGTATTTTTTTTGTTCAGCACAATATTACATGTGCATTTTTTTTTAAAAATATCTATTTCAGTCCCAATGTTAGTGCCAGTTTTATTGTAGTTTGCTGTTAGATAAAAAATAATGCATGAAATGATGAATGACTGGTTTTGTTCATTTATGCAGTATTCATATAGAGAAAGTAACATACATGGTGGTGCAGAAGCTTTAAACAAAAAATATTGAATGAAAAATATATTTTTTAAATACCATAGAAAAATGATTATTAATCTAAAATCGATCGGTTTTCTACTCTCGATTACAAAACAATTATCGATTGTGATTTTAAACCGATTGCCCATCACTACTTGTTAGCCCCAAGCTGTGGATTTGGTAGGTTTATCCAATTATGCAGACTGGATGTTTGGAGGCGATAATTAAATGCATGCTTATCAGTAAGATGATAATTAAATAAGCAGCTTGGGAATGATTACTACAAGATGAATTTAATTTTGTCATAATACACGCTTATACATGACATTACAGATAAAAGTAAACACTGAACACATCAAAGTGATATGGAAATCAAGAAATTAAACAATTAAAGACCTAATTTTTAAAGTATAAATATCAGCACCAAAATTCAAAATATTCAGTAAACATCACATCTGATAAGCAATCTAACGAAAGGACCCTGGTATCCAACCCGGGGGGGGGGGGGGATAGTTGGATTATCTGACAGTGGTGTAAAAGGAAGCTTAAAGTTCATACAATCGAAACAAAGTTCCAGACTATAACAGAAGTCGATAAAGGCACAAAAGGCACAGAATCCAAGGAAGCGAGATTTCCCGTTTCCATCTTCAACAGTGATCAGTTTATCATTAATTTACAAAACGTAACACAAATCCGGTTATCAGAAATACTGTTCAGAACGTGATATAGCGGTGATTATCGCTTTGAAAAACGACCGAAATTTGTAAAATGTAAGTGTTGCAATATCAAATAAAGAAATAGATGTGCAATATACATGCAAATGCATTAAAAAAAATTCCTAACTTTGAACTAAAACTTTTACTGCTTAAGGTGTGCTTATTATACCTGTTAAATAGAACATACAACATAAAACATTATCCAATATTGGTGTCAGATCCATTAACTTTTTTTTTTCAAACACTTGGATATCTCAAAGTTTTTCTTCAGTCCTATCAAGTTCGAGATATCAAAGTTTACCAGTATTTTACCTTTTTATGACCAAATGGAGATTCGGAGCATATGGTTTTTTGGTCTGTTCACCTACAGGTCTGTTTGTCCAAAAACTCAAACTTTGGCCAGAACGTTTGAACAGTTAGTGGTAGGCTTTCATAGTTTTTGGCATCATCATTTTTGACCTCGTGATCTCCACCTTGGAGTTTGACCAACTTTTGAAAAATCTTAACCTTGCATGCATTGCAGAACTATAGCATACATGTGTTCTAATTCAAACATATAATTTGTGGCAAACCTTGCAGTTTGACTAATATGTTTACATGTACCTGTACTTGGAATTATCAATTCATTTTGATAAATGATCAAATATTCTGTGAACAATTATTACAGGCATATTTAGTTTTTGTGGAATCTTGTACAGAAATTCATAACCTCAAGTAGGTGTATATATGTCTTAATAACTTTACTTTAGAAAAAAAGGTCAAAGTGACCACTGTGTGAAAATGTGTCATATTTGAATTGTTTTTTATAGGCTCGAGCATTTTTCCAGGCTGCACTTAGTTTATCCCCTCATATGTATGAACCTCATTACAACTGGGCAGCCCTAGCAGATCAGGTATGTTTTTAAAAATATGAAAATTATTGGAGATAGATTAAACCTTCAAGACTTATTTTTCAACTGAATTTTGAGATGGAAGGGGGGCTCTTACCATGGGCCAATTATTTCTGCTTGATAGTGGTCAGAATATAAAAATTTTCTACTCTCTGATTGGTTGATGCAAATTACCTTTTTACAAAAAAATACAAAGTAAAAAAACTGGTAAAAAAAACCTTGAGTTTTAAAGCACGGAAGATTCTCATGATTGGATATCATACGGTATTGAATAGGGTCTGCATCCACTGCAAAAGTATAAACTAGAAAAAATAAAGCAGATCACCAACACATCATGAAAATGCAGTGTTAATTATACCCCACGCAATGAAGTTGGGGAGGGTATAATGTTTTTGACCCGTCCATCAGTCCATTAGTCTGTCAGTCCCTTTCTTGTCAGCGCAACTCCTCCGAGACCGCTCAACAGAATTTTGTGAAACTTTGTAGTTAATAAGGACATACTGTGTACCCAGGAAATCCTGATTCAATATTTTTCTGAAAGTTATGCCCCTTTTGAACTTAGAATTTCGAGCTCCTCTGTCCTGTTCTTGTCACTGCAACTCCTCTGAGACCGCTCTACAGAATTTCATGAAACTTTTTAGTTAATAAGGACACACTGTGTAGATTTGCATATTCCCAGAAAATTCTGATTCATTAGTTTTTATGGGAGTTATGCTCATTTTGAACTTAGAGTTTCGAGCTTGTCTGTCCTGTTCTTGCAATAATGCATAGCATTACCATTCATTATTTGAGGCATTGTCAAGCATTGTTGGAGTGTGGGGTATGTGAGCTTCCTCACTTTTGCTTTCTTTCATTATATTTGGTTCCAACCAAATAAGATTAATATTCATTCTCATGATGTATTGATGATGTTTTGCCAATATGGCCATATAGTGAAAATGAATTAAATCTTAGAAAAATCTTCTCTACTTCCATATATATTGGCAAAAAACTAAATTCCCAATTATAATGTCCATGAACCTCTCTTCCTAAATTGTAAATTCATGGCCCCTGGGTCAGGGATGCAGGCCCTAGGGCGGGACCAATACCGCCATGTAATGAAAATATATTAAATTTTAGAAAATCTTCTCTACTCTCATATGTACAATGTATTTGAGAAAAACTGAATTCATGATTGTGGTGTCCATGAAGCTTTCTACCTAAATTGTGAAATTCATGGCTCCCAGGTCAGGATTCAGCCCTAGGGCAAGGCCAATATGGCCACATACGGTAATGAAAATGTATTAAAAAATTAGGGAATGAAAATTTAAATTTAAAATTAAATTCTAAATCAAAATTATATTTAAAATTTTAATTTAGAATGATTCATATGCTTCAAACTTTCATTTCTCTTTTTTCTGTAATGGAATAGGAATTGTACGCATTTTGAAAGACCATAAACATGTGCACAAAAGACTCCATATTGAGGCTTATATGCAAATATGAAACTCCCTGTATGGGTTATGATACTCAGGTGATCGTTAAGGCCTGTAGGCCTCTTGTTTAAAAATTCCCCTTTACTCTTGGACATAGAAAATTAATCTGGAAAGCTTGAGGATAATTAATTTTGATTTTTTTAAAAGATAATAGCACCTTCTTTGATTGAGTTGTTGCATGTTACTTGTGAGACCATGTGAAGACCCATGGACCTTGTTTTAAAATCACTGGTACTGGGCCCTGCATCTTATGTTGCATACTTTCCAAATATGCTGTAGTAATAAGCGTGTTAATTAAGGGCAGTGTATGCTTTAGAAGAAACAATATCTTCTTTCTCTTTGTTCATATATACTTCAGGGAAATAAATGTTTTCTTTACAGTAAGGATTAAAATCTAATTTAAGATTTTAATCTGCAAATTGAATACCTGTTACTGTTAAATTCATCTCCATATGAATAAGTCAGATTTGCATAGATAGATTGAGCCTTTAAATGACATAATAGATGAAAGACACCATGATTAGATCAATCCTTGATAGTCTATCTTATTGTGCAAAACGGTTTAAATGGATCATTGAGCCTAAAATGAAATTGCTTGAGATAAGCATGGCTTTTTACAGAATTGATTGGAAGCCCAACCATCCAATCCATCACCAATAAGGGCATTAATGGCAATTATTGTAGTTGATGACCATTAGAAGAATAACTGCTAGGACAAAGAAGGCGGTAAATTAACGGTCAACAGCCTACAGTTCTCTATCATTGTGGTTTAGTGTCTAACAACTGGGTACCTATTCTCATAAATCCTATTAAAAAATAAATGCTTGTTTGCACATCTTCTTTCATCATATGCAGACATCAGCTATTTATTTAGAGTATGACACAATAACTACAATACTGTAGTAACAAAAGATGTTATGCAAGACAAATTAATATAGTATGGTTAATACATGTATGGTAAATATATTTCATGCCCATCACTCTATTCTAAGATAAAGATGTACAAGTTGTGTGTGTGTGTGTGTGTGTGGGGGGGGGGGGGGGGGGGGGGGGGGGGGGGGGGGGGGGGGGAGTAGGAGGTTGTGATTGGATGGTGCATTTCATTTCCAACATTGCAGTTGCAATATGAAAAGAATTTTCATATTGGATAAAGTAAAAGGACAAAGAAATTGGAATTTACAATTAGAATTTTTATTTAAACATAAACTAGATGTACATTCTATTTGAAATTTTGCATATGTGTGTTTATTTTCAGCTTGGTGACCTGCAGAGCAGTTACAATGCAGCCAAGCGGGCGGTAGAGGCATTCCCAAACCATGTAGACTCGAAGGAACTTCTGAAACAGTTAAAACATCACTTTTCTTTGCTTTAGAAATACTATAAAAAACAGTTCATAACCAACCTCCGAGGACAGTCACATGATTATCTCTTTTAAGGTGTTTTTATTTTGTAAGAAAAATATCATTTGATTATACATGTATAACTATGATTTCTACAAACAATGTCTACTGTGTATGTAAACTATTAAAATGTTCATGTGTATTATGGGCAGAAAAGATGGGAACTGAAAATCTATTTGCCAAACTGTTATAGGCGAAATACTTCGCCTGTAATTATTGAAAGACATGTTCCATTATTTATTTTGTTCTTTTGTTTTGCATTTGCGAGATGACAATTAAGGAGAAATAAAATGCTGTTTTCATACTTTAGGTATGCAAGGTACATGTATCAGATTTGGTAGTGATGTCTATACGTCTGTACGTTTAGGGTTTTCTGTTTTCATTTCTCTGTCACATATCAATCTACACTTGCTATGTAGCTACTTTGTGGGTCACTCATGTTGCTATTTTGATCCATTTCATACTCTCTTGCTGGAGTTCTGCCCCTTTATTTGAAATCTAATGTTGTATGGTACATGATTTGTCTGCCTAACTCCTCCCACACTTTTCAAGTGAGGACCTTCCTATTTTACAGAATCTTTGTATGGGTATTGAAGATGTGCATGTGGCAAAGATTTTTATTTTCTTCAATTTTTCAGAAAATTACAGGTTGTTGAACTTACTTGTCACTTTGGAATAAATATTACCTGATTTGTCCATCCAAGTCCTCCCCAGTTTTCAAGCTAATGCCTTTGTAAAAACTTGAAGATGTGCATATTGCAAGGAATTTGATTCTCAACATCCTAAGTCTGTTTGATGTTTGAAAATATTAGAGGTTGTTGAACTTAGTCAATCTTGGGGAAATATTTTACACATACAGCTATTTAACTCCTGTCACAGTTTTTAAGCTAAGACCTTATATTTATACAATACAAAAGAAAGTATGTTGCAGCTTATGATGGCTGATACTACCTTCAGTAAAGTTCTACAACTCATGGCTTAAGAAAAACACCCTATATAAAGCTTGTGACGGGCATATTATGTACCATTTTTAGTACTCATTATAATATCAATTAAAAAATTACATTGATGAAAGTTGTCTCTGATTTTCATAGATTATTGTATTTAATCAATGTGTCAATTTCATCCATATTGAAATACAAATAAATTTATAACTGATTTGGTGTATTTTTTTTTCAACTCAGAATTTTAAAAATGCTTATGCAACTATAAATTCACTCTGATTTATTATATAATCCTTGATAAGAGTAGAATGAAAACCTTGAGTGTGGTGTTCTTATAGTCATATATTTATGGCTGTTAAGAAAAACAATCAAATAAAAGGAAAGCAGGTCTGCTCATACAACATGTGCAGAAAGATGTCAGTGAAGATCTTTACACCAAGCCCAAATGCTTCTGGTCTTGCAGATGCAGTCATAAACAGGACTCCTCAGGTCTGGAATTGCAGCTCTTAAGAACTGGGTTTCTACATAGGAACCAGCCACCAAAGCCCCTCAGTTCCACTCCATGTTCACCAAGGAGGACTACTCTAACATGCCTTGCAAAGGTCAGAGTCCATGTCCAATCATGCCTCGTACCACAACCACCCAGAATGGTGTAACAAAACTCTTGTAAGGTACTCCCTTAATACAAGACTGGAGGAAAGCCAATGTAGTCCCTATCTACAGGAAAGGTGAGAAACGTGACACCCAGCTGCAAGCCTGTTTCATTTATATATCAGCAAATTATTTGACCACATCATTCACAGTTTCATCATGGAGCACTTTGACCATCATTAGATACTATGTGACAAGCAACATGGATTTCATGCCCAAAGATCAAGCAAATCCCAACTACATCTGTAGCAGTCAGACGGATTCGATCGTTGATGGCCAGATAGCTCAGAGCACCTGACTAGAGATTCAGGGGGCCTAGGCTCGAATCCTAGTCTGGTCCATTGCATTTTCTCCCTTTCTGTTACATTTGGTGCTATTTACCGGTGCCAGCCCCAGGAATTGACAGGTGAAAATGCCTGCCAGGGGATAAAGATTCTGGATTGATGTCTTCAAGTGTAAAGACGTATAAGGAGGGAGGAATGTAGCGGTCAGACATTCAATTGCCAGTGGCTAGATAGCTAAGTTGGTAGAGCACCTCACTAGAGATTCAAGGGGCCCAGGTTTAAATCCCTGTCTGGTTTGTTGCATTTTCTCCAATCCTGTTACACATATTACTATCAACAATATCGCAAGAAACATTGAAGAAGGCCACCAGAGAGTGCCAGAATCAACATTAGATGTCTGCCTCTCTGCCAATGACAGCCTGCTACTCAGGAAAATGGTAGAGAGAATGCAACGCAGCTTAAAGCTGACCTCAACAGGCTTGAGGTGTGGTAAAAAAAATGGCAAATGAGCTTTTACTCATCAAAATGTACAGTAATTCACATTAAAGGAAGGAGGAAGGAAGCCCGTGGACACACTCTACATGACCATACTACTGAAGTAGTCAGGAGTGGAAGGTGTCTGGGAGTGGTACCCTGGAAACCATGCCAATGGAGTTAGTTGTATGGCCTTCTAGGACAAAAAATCCTGAGTCCAGTGTACATTTTACTCAGTGGTACCCTTAACTTATGTAGGAGTCTGGTGTGGGGGGATTGTCAAATTTTAGTAGGATGATGTCCATCTGGACTCGCCCTCAAATAGAATGAGCAGATAAAGAACACTAATGTAAGGCTGTCCAGATACTGGGACTCCTCAGACATAACCTTGGATACACCACAGCACAGGTCAAAGTCGTAGCCTACACATGCAGCTCTAGGAAGACCAATCTAGGAGTATGCATCAGCTGTTTGGGACTTCCAGCAAATAAAAACAGCATTTGGGGGGGGGGGGGGGGGGGGTGTCAGAGGAGATGGCAGATTTGTCTTCAACTGCTAAACTGACACATACCATGGGTGTGTAAATTGAACAGTGTGGACCAATGAAGATGGGATCCCCTGCAAGCAAAATGCACAAAAAACATGCAGACTTGTTTCATGTGCTACAAGATCATCTATCAACTCTGGAGAGTTGTTATACATAGGGGGGGGAAGGGGGGGGGGGGGCGGGGGGGACTTCAGATCTAGAGGGAGCAGGAATCTGAAACATATTAGAACCATGAAAAAGGGTTGACATGCATTTATCATCACTGCTTTTTCCTATTGAACCATCACGGACTGGAATTCATTGCCAGAAGATAAAATCAGCTACACCCATACAAGGATGACTTCAAAGCCAGATTTTAAGTGGTCCTCTATGGGTGTAGCTGACTTACAGTGTACCTTCTTTCAGGCAATGAATTCCAGTCCTGATGGTTCTACAGGGGAAAAGGAGATTTATGAGGGCTAGTGTTGAAGTAATTTTGGAGAAGTTCTGTAATCTGATACACAAGGTCTTGGGCGTTTTAAAGTAATTCCACCCTCCTGTGATATGTCATCAGATTTTGTAAAATCAATGATTTATTTAGATTTATGCATGATAGGAAAGTATCTTTTGTTGAATCTTTTTCTTTTTCGATAGTTATTGTAAAAAATCTTGTTAAAAATAAAATATTTCAAAAGTTTAAGTTATAGATGAATGATCAATGATAAGTTTCAAAATATTGAATCCAAGGGCAATAACTCTGTTTTTATTGATTTCTCTATCAAGTCTATTATGCGATAGATTTCCTTTATTTTTTACAGACATTTTGTATATTTTTGTGAAGAAACGGTTTTATGAAATTGTTATAAATGCTATTATATCGTCATAACCAGTTTTTATAAAATTTTGATACGATGTTTAAGGAAAATAGCAATTTTCTGACGGTGATATATGATTCTGTTTAGGTATCTCTCGCATCTTAAAAAGGTGTGATGGCCTAGATATCTTATTTGATAATTTGTTAGTTTTAACTCTGATATATGGAAATAAATATATCTTTTAAACTTGTATCAGATAAAACTGCGAGTATGGAGTTACCTTAAGATAAATGTTTTGCGAACGGATATGTTCAACTTAGCTGTTTTGTAATGTCATTAAATTTCTATAAAGCCCCATTGGCGATAATGAAATTGTCGTAAATCAAAAATTAGGGGCCATGTTTCTTTCCTTGTTAAGCTGTACTACCACAACACTTTACATTCTCAAAACTTGTTTTTAATTTCGTTCTTATTTAATAATTTCGCATTTTATTTAGTTTTCATTTCTATATAGGCCTTTTAAGTTTCGTTTTATTTAATATTTTGTTTTTCGCTTTCATTTTATTAATTTCAATTTGTATCTAATAAAATTGTTTTTATATAATAGTTTCGGGGTTTTTTAATTTTTGGTTTGCAGAAATAGGCTTCCGTACTAATGGGGAAAAAACTCAAAGTAGGCCTAAGTCATTGCATGCTCTACATACATAAATACAGTCACTACAAAACATCTCTATCTTGGTTTTTGACCAAGACAGATTTTACAGAAAATGTGTTTTCAAATAAAACATCGATGTGAACAAAACTGATGAGTCACTTCACTCGTTGAGAACACCCCCTCAAAGTATGCAGAGAATGAGGTATTTCCCGTAATATGACATCATTGTATAAATATGCAAACTGATGCGTTGATGCAAGCAATTTTTTTATTGGTTAAAAGTTGTGGAAGTGAAAATAGGGATTTCCCATCCTTTCAGAACAATACATCGGTAAAGATAACCTGTTTATCTATGCTTTCATTTTTTGATATAAGTTTGTTAAGGGAAAGTAAACCACAAAAGACATTAAAGAAGAAATCCACTGATTGAAATCCTTTGATATAGGAAGCTTCTTGTGTCGAGGAAAATTTTTAACCAATCAGACGTCCACTTACTAACGACGTTCGGCATACACGCACCGTTCATTACGCTCGCCATCCCAAATAGGGCCAAAGTGTTCCGTACTGTAGTGTACTGTGGTTTAGAGTTCATTAACTTTAATTAGACAATTACGGACTGTGCTTTTACGTTGCATTTTGTTTGTTACTTAGTTTGCATTCATCATTCCCTTAAGATAGGGAGAATGTTCCCTTAACAAAGGTAAATCGCAGGATTTTGTAAACAGTTGTTTTTCCACAATTGGACGATAACAGTGACCTAAAAATCTATCCCAGAGAGCTTCAACTTTTAGAGTTTATTTTAACTTTTTTGTGCCTGTGGATTACTTAGGGAAACAAAAATCATTTTTCTTTGTATTTACAGAGTGACCATGGAAATTAACAAGCTTTTAAGATTGGATGTTGATGGTTAAAAAGATCTTAGTATTTGCTTAAACAAGAGGACAGAAGCTGTGTATTGTGTGTAAATATCATGGCTGATTACGTAACAGATAGTGGACGAGTGGATGGCTCCTGGGAACTGACCATTGAGGTTACAGATGTCCAAGTGGAAAAGAAACTTAGGGTCAATGGGGATCTCCACATCGGAGGAGTCATGGTGAAATTAGTGGAAGCTTTAGGTGTGTACCGTCTATCATGATTCCTATTTGAAAACATGTGCCATTTCACCCATTTTGCATGGTTATATATAATTTTGTGTCAAAGTTTATTCCTGGTATTGGTAGAATGGGATCAATCTATACCACAGTGACTTAATAAATGATATTAGTACTTTTCTGATATATAAAGATGCACAGATAATGTTGAGGGAAAGTATTTCAGATATTTACAAATTAAACTAGGATAATTGTTCATAATAAGAATGAGACGTAAGGCCTAACAAGGATGTTTTGTTCGATCTAACGATACAGTCAGTTGCTCATAATCTTGACACATCCTTGTACATCATACTGCACCAATGTGAATGTCCAATAAATTGACTCTTATCTAATTAACTGAATTAGTGGAGGGATTGTATTTTGTGGTGAATTTCATCCTTTTAAGTATACAGTGTTTTCAAACACATTATGTAATAGTTCACACTTTAGTGTCACAACTATAGATATGCAGGAAGGAAATTTCAGATGCATTCAGTAATAAATTGCCATCAGTAATGATGGTGTATTGGTACTAAATGATGCCCAACCCCTGTGTACAAGATCCCTCTTGCATGTGTATGAGTAGAAATTTCCCCTTGAAACCTAGCACAGTATGAAATCAGTTCATTCAAGTGGCATGTTTGCTATAGATTAGTGAGGGTACTGAGTTCAACCTATGTCTTCTTGTACAAATGCTAATTTCACTTTCATTTCAAATACAAACAGTGAGGAAAGGTCACTGAAGGACAGGGCTCTTTTAAATATCCAAAGGTCTGAAACGCCCAATATTTTGCAGGCTTACAAATTCTTGTCACTGTTCGGAGTTTATTTTTGGTGTGCAGTGAGATTTAATGATTAGCATGGTGCTTTCACAAACAACATAGTCTATTCTTTTAGAATGAACATGATATATTCCTTTTTTCATTCATAGAATTGGAAGCTTTCCTTTTCAAGCTTTGGTTTTGTCATTTATATCAGATTTATTGAACTGAGAAAACAGGCTAACTCTTGGTATATGTACAATGATATTGTAAACAGTGTTAATGCTAATGAACCACCTCTTGTCTAAATATATTTTAATATATTCAGAAATCCAGATTGTGATAACAAAGAGTAACAAAACTAAAAATGACATCCTTTAAAAACAAATTTCCTTCTTGATTTTGCATTTTTGCCAAGACTCAGAGATTTTCCCCTATTTTGAATATTGATTTCATGCTTGTTTTTGTGATACAAACAGTTACACTGTGCATATATATGAATTGTGATAATAGCCTGTACTGGTTAGACAAGTTTTACAGGTAAATTGTATATTTATGTATAGCGTAGAAGTTGACAATGATTAAAAAAAGATGTTTTGATAGACTAAACCAGTCTTGGGAATTGATAGACTTGCTTCAGACCCTCTCTGCCTGGGAATTTATGTCAGACACTCATGAATGTTATCTGGTATTTTGACATCATGATTATGCATGAAATGTGAGCACATTATTAAGGTACATGTTCTAGTTATGTGTTATCAAGATTAGGAGATAACTAGAGATTATGCAATATAAGAATAAACACCATTATGTCCATGGACTAAGAAGGTCCACCATGGCAATGTGGCAATTTGAGAAAGGGAAAAGTAATTGTGGAATGTATTACAATTGAGGATAATTGAGTGATTCATGGATGCGTTCTAACTGAAGAGTGATGTAGAGAGTCCTGTAGAAATCTTGTACAGATTCAGTACTCCAATCAATATACAGAAATACTGTGGTAAATTCAGAGAAATAGTTAGGTCTTCCATAGGGAAAGAAAGATGAGGGTAGGGGTCTTGTTTAGATGATTAAATACCCTGTCACTCTTTTCTGACCCAACCATTCTTTATTGATAAACTTGCTCTGACTATATATAAGTATAGTCCATATAAAATTGTAACAGGCAGAAATCTTTTGTCTTCAAGTGTTTAATGTCCACGTTTGACAGGAATTGATTACACAGTTTACCAACAAGAAAGCCTTACACCTATCATTAATTATTTAGGCCAACATTTTTTTCTTTTTTGTTTTATGGGAGTGTTGACCCTGATTTTGGCTGAAATCAAATAAAAATACCCAATTATATGTTTTATTTTCATTTCCTCTGCCAACAGCTCATTGGAAAGGGGGGAAAAAAAGAAAAAAAGTGAGATAAGGCAACAGAACTGTCTGTCCAATTTGCAATTCATGCAAGGAACTGCAACCTGTTAAGACGGAAACTTGTGCCAAAAACAAAAATAATAATAAAAAACAAAGAAGAGAAAGTGAAATCTAAACACAGTTCTTCATTCGAATTAACAATTTACCAATTAGATTTGTAGTACATCCATATTTAGACCAATAACATCTTTTTTGTTCTAAATGTAGACAATTAGGCCAATAATTGGAAAAAAATTCCATTCTGAATTAAAGATAAACATTTTTCTTTTTCTTCATTTTTATTTTCCTGAATTACTGCTTGAATTTAGAACTTTTATTGTGTGTCGCCCTTCCTGACTCAATTTTTGAGAGAGAAATCCTGTCAAACAAATGAAAAAATATTGGACTTTACATGCATACTGTATGTACATGTATGTGTTATAAGTTAATATCACCATGTAGTGCACATGATTAATATTGATTTCAATAATTCTTAATTCATTTTTTGTTTTGTTTTTTTTACATGTATCGCCTTAACAAGGTTTGTAATGCATATCACTTGCCTACATTTTCTTAATGAAAATTATGACTTTTTATCCCTTCTCCCATATATATTGATTTCCTTTAATGCCAAAATCATGATTTACATCAATGTGGTAGTATATTATATGACTACTGTGTGTGTCCATTAAAATAAATCCTTTTGATAAATATACAGTTTCCTTTCTCAAACACACATCCCACTGTTGGCAGTATTAATGAAGTGCCTTCTATTTAGTCTTCATCTGTACATTAAGCAAAAAATATCAGCTTTTGCAATCTGTTTGGAGGGTATGATATGCATCCATGACTTCAGTTGTAAGAGAGATAATGGGAAATAATGTTTTCATGCTAAGATATTTTCCAAGCCATTAAAGGGGTATATGCATTTGCTGTATTTTAGGTGCTAAAATTCATGAAATATGTAGTTTATTTTTTGCCTTCAGTAATGAAGTTCTTTTGCATTTGTGCAGGCAAAAGAGAAAATGATAAATCATAGAATTAACGAAAAGAAAATTGATATCAAAATATTAAGAAAGATAAAGAAGTAAATCAATCACATTTTCACACACACACACTCTCATTAAGAATGTACCACTTCATTGTAAAGCTGACAATACTGACACTGTATTAAAGAAATAACTTTCAACACGTTTCAATGGTCAGTATAACAGATGTCAATGTAACAGATGATTGGTAATATCAACACAAGCTGTAAATGTAACTGTATATACGGCAAAACAAATCATTTGAAGCATAACTGTATCAAGTACTTAACTTCATCATATCATGTGACGTCTGTTTATTAAAGTCAGTATACAGTATTTTGATGTGAAAATTTCACAACGAGCCAGACTTGTAATGTACATCAATATTCTGTATTTTCTGAATCAATGTACAAATACAGTGCACTAGATATTCACTGTGAATTCAACTTTGCAGTGTGGATATGTTTTTAAGGTCACCTATTGCTATCAGTCTGGTCTCCGTCTGTTGTTGTCAGTTGAACATTTTCAATTCTTGATAACTACCAATCCAATTGTTTTCAAATTTGGTTTGTAGCATCTTTGGGACAAGGGGGACCTAAATTGTAAATTCCAGGACTTCTGCTCCCCCATGGCCTTTGGAGTGGGACAAAATTGACAGATTTTTCAAAAAAATATATCTTCAACTGCACATCTGTAAGAAAAACTAAATGCAAAGTCATGTAGTGTTGGAAGGCCTTTAGCAAAAGGGAGGAGCCAAACTTTGTATATAGTGTTAATGTGTAAAACATTTAAATATCTTCTTTAATGCTATAATTGATACGAAATAGAATTTAGGAGGAGCAGGTAGCCCTTGATTCCAAGGTGGGTCCAAAATAATCATGCAGTGTTAATGTGACATATTATGTTTTAAGTCATTTATTGGTATGGCACTTTTGGGGGCATTTGTGTTTATTAAAAGAACAGATCTTGTTTTATACTGCTGCTAAATATTAGAATTTAGCTTAGATATGTAGAACAAGAGAATTGTTAGATTCCGTAGCCCTAGGGGCTAGTGATACTTTTAACTAATACTTAGGTGACCGATAAAGCCTGTGGGCCTCTTGTTTATTTTTTTTAATTTACCTATAATATTCAATAAAAAAGGGGGACACATGCCATTAAACACAATATTAGTTTCAATCACCAATGCGGAGAAGACAAAAGATGAAAAAATAAGCTTTGAAAATAACAATTTACAGACAGAACCACTAAACTGACTGAAATGAAATTCAGCTTCATCACACCTTCACAACTTTATTACATATGTAACTTGATTTTCTTTCATTGGCATTCCTTTGAGGAAGGAATTTGTGCTACTGATTTTACTAAGCAAGGCTAAAAGACTTCCCTGAACAAATATGTATGAACAACTTATAGTGTTATATTGACCATCTAGCAGAAATCTGTTGAATTGGACAAACAGAAAGTCTGTTTGACCTATCCTGAGTGACCACTTATCCAAGATACAAAGATCGTCACAGGGTTAGGATGATCATGAAATTGCTTAAATGGTGATAAAATTCAAAAGTGAAGGAGTCATTGATTGTATAGGTTTGATATGGTGATGATGACTCGTGATCCACATGTAGATGAATGGTGTATTTAATGGTGTCAAGAGATGTAAAGTTAGTATAGTGTATCAATACAAATTCTAAAGTAATTACAAGCACCACGTATTTAAAAGCACGTTTACATTTGAGATGTGGATAAAGCTTCACACGGAGAAATTTTTTATACAGAACCATTTACTGACACAAAATTTCACTCGTAACGTACATCTAGAAAATATATCATGGGATCATAAATTCATGTCAAAGATGTAAATTCCTTGCCAAATCTTGGTCACCTTTTGTGACCCTGTAGAATGTAGGTTGTGCGTAGAGTATTATGTGACAAGGTAAGGAAGACAGTTTATAAAGGGATCAATTAAGATAATATTTACATTCAGTGACTATCTTTTAATGCAAAGGTGTGGGCCATGTTTATGCCCAGAGGAGACGTGACGTATGACCAGCATAATAAGTTTGAATGTCTGTCTCAAGTGCACTTCCTGAAATTTTTATTCAGAATCGTATAATTAAATGCACACAAGCTATATTTGGTACATGATATAGATTTCCTTCATTTTCCTATGCAAGGTTATATATGGTTTTAAGCAGGCAGTTGACCTAGTTTGATAAGCAAAAAATGTCAATTTTCGTAAAATTCTTTCTCAAATGACGGGAAATGGGACTTTAAAGCTTGAAACACTGTTTAAATATCATTTCATTAGATTAGATGCGTTTCATGATTTAGTTAGCCCATTGGTATCCTGTCATGTGATACCATTGGTGTGATTAACAAATACCTTTTAAAAAAGTTGCTGTTGTTAATTGATTTATGTTTTTGAATGCATTCTTTTTCTTATCCTAATGACTTATCTGTTCGCAGTTACTTGGATACCATCCAGGAATGTAGTATATACCATCGTATTATTATAGAAATGATCCTTGATAACAGTGAAGACCTTACATTACACATTCTTAAACTGGTCAGCAATGACCATGATATTGCAGCATACCTTTAGGGAGGTCTTGAATGTGAATAGACCATTATCTAAATTGGCAATTGAATGTCTGATTATTACTGTTCACTATACATTTCGACTGATATGAATTTAAACTCATTCATTGTAGTAAATCATTACTATATAAAATGTCAGTGCAAGTTGTAGTATTTTTAGTATTTTGTATCCTGTGTACAAGTTTTGGCCACAACATCCGACAAAGAGAATTAGAAAAACATGGGGCTGTAAAATTAGCTTTGTAAATCTATGAGTCAGTACAAGGGTGCCCTGTTCTCACTGCTCCTTAAAATTCTCGGAATCCGATCTTTTTGATATAATATCAGAATTTTGTCTGGGTGAAAAAAAAGTACAAGTCAACAGATTGTGCTCTCTCATGCTGTTGGTATGTCAGATAAGCTTCAGTTAGGGGATGCGTTTCTACACTAGTGCACAGTGGAGTATATCAGTTTTTAGAGAATGTTATGTCATATACATTAACTTCAAAGCTATGTTATGATTTTGTACAAGTCATAAAAGTTGGATACCCAAGATGTCGAAAATTGTCAATATACTGACAGAAGCCAGTAGGTGCCAGGGTAAAGAATTAATATCAATTTAACTGGCGGTTACATCTTTAGTCATGTGGTAGCCGCCACTTCATTTAACTGGTGGCTGCAACTTATATGGTGACTGCTACTTAATATCTGGCAGCCACCACTTAATTTATGTGGTGGCCACCACTTAATTTAACTAGTGGCTGCCATTTATATGGTGACTACTACTTAATATCTGACAGCTGTCACTCAATTCATTTGGTGGCCACCACTTAATTTAACTAGTGGCTGCCACTTAATTTGATTGGCAGCCACCACTAGGTTTATATGTGGCTGTTACTTAATTCATCTGGCATTATGTGACTTAAGTTATAACCTTAATAGTATTATGCACAATTTGATATCTGAAGAATATCCGTAAGAGTTCTTGAGTTTTTGCACTGCTATTTAGGGAGTATATGATTTCTAAGAAGATCCCTATAGAAATTGATGTCAAAAGGCATAATTCAAGATTACAAATTCATATATCGTATGGCATGGTGTCATATTGATGTCTTTAGGTTTCTTTAACCCTTCGCAATGAAATTTTACACGACGATGAATCTTTACAATGTAAAACATTTCTAGACTAAAAGGTCAAGGTCACACATTTTTTATAATGTATGTAATGATTTCTAGATTAGAGCTGTAGTATTCTTTGAGTTTAAAACCGGGTTTGGCACTAACAATAGACCTGCGGTCTGAGTCCCCCGCTGGGAAGGACCTTCCAAATTCTGTACTAGGTGGACTATTCGTCCTCTTAAATTTTCATATATCATTGAAAATAAATCAGATTGCAGATAGTTGTCACTGATTGTTTCCTCTGAAGTCAGTCGATAAAGTATACTATTGTACATCAAGAAAAATGATAGTACAACTTAAACATTGCAGTTGGAAGTTTAAAACTGAAAAAAAAAATGTTACAAAATAAGTTGGTCATTCAATCTTTATCAGCTAAGAAAACCAGAACAGTGATGAAAAGAAAGGAAAGACAAAGTGTAAAGCAGAAAAGAGGTGTAGATAATTTTAACAGGGACAGACAAAGTGTAAAGCAGAAAAGAGGTGTAGATAATTTTAACAGGGACAGACAAAGTGTAAAGCAGAAAAGAGGTGTAGATAATTTTAACAGGGACAGACAAAGTGTAAAGCAGGAAAGAGGTGTAGATAATTTTAACAGGGATAAACAAAGTGTAAAGCAGAAAAGAAACTTGTTGATCATTTTAGCAGTCTTGGCTAGCTGCATATCATTGACTGATTAACGATCAATTCAATGAATCAGAAATACAAATAATATAATAATTTTTTTATTCAATCAAAGTAATAACTGCTAAGAATCCAAACATTTAGGAAGGTTCACCAGAGTTTGAAAAAAATTTGACCAATGGACCTGTGGTCCAACAAAGTTTAAAAAAAAAAACCCCAAAAAACATTAGTGTTGAAACCTTTGAACTATACATGGTGACTCCCATTTAACTAGTGACCACCAGTTGAATTGATATTGATTCTCTGCCCTGGCACCTACTGGCCTCTGTAAATATCTGTAATACTATGTGCAGGTTAAAAATTTTACATTCAGTGTAATTACTAAAACTTGTTTTACTGGAGAATAAATTATGATCTGCTTTGGATATGGAGTTTATTGTGTTTATATATTGCTATTTTTTGTAGATATTGCTGCTGACTGGTCTGATCATGCCCTCTGGTGGCCAGACAAGAACCAATGGCTGTTGCGATCCCGGTCAACGCTGGATCAATATGATGTCCAGGCAGATGCTAAGCTGCTCTTCACCCCCATGCACAAAAATGTCAGACTTCAGCTTCCAGATCTCCAAATCCTGGACTTGAGAATGAACTTTTCTAGTAAAGTCTTCTCTGCAATGACTTCCCTGTGTAAAGAACTAGGTATGAACAGTAGTGGACTTACACATGTTTGACAGCAGCACACTAGAAATCATTTTGTTGTTTCAGTTACATGTAGTACCATACATAGTATGTGCAACCCATCATTGTTGGATTTAATTTTTTGAAAAGCTTCATATTGTCATTACAAAGTTTCTTCATTTTGCTCACATTTGTCCTCTCTCTCTCTCTCTCCCTCATATGCTACATCTACAATCTATTGACTAGCAAAGAGGAATTTTAGAGCCAAATCACATTTAATGTATGAGGAAATGCACGACATTGACACATGAAGGGTTTATCAAAGGCTTGACATCACTGATTTTAAATATTGCCATAAGGTGTACATCAAAGCCTGGGATTAGAAAGATGATACATGATTTTTTTTCTAAAAAACAGAAAGCAGTCTCTGCTGCCTGATGTGTAGGTTTTCTCTCTCTCAAGTTACAAATTTTATGCTTTTATTTCATTGAACTGTTGCAAAATGAGGAAATATTGATGAATTTTTTCTAGTTGAAAAAAAATTTGAGCTCTCATTGAATGAAAATTGAAACTATTGATTTTCGTCCTGCATTCTGCATATCTCTGAATTTGTTGCATATCTGCAATATGCAATACACAACATAAAAACTTAAAGAAAGAAATTGTACCAAATCCTAACAACTGTTTAGAATATTTCCCTCAGATGTATAGTCAAATGTTGATATGCTGAAAGCTGAGATTTAATAGAGATGTTTGTGCATGGTGTAGATTGTAAACAGAAACGTAGGCAAAATGAGGGAGCCAAAAATCAATAGAAATTGGACATGCAGCAAATACAATGATAAACTGAAGTATTTGTAGCATGCAAAATTATGATGGCTAGCTGATTCATTTCTCCCCTCCCAACAATCAATAAACCATACAGCATTTGATTCAATTAAGATTTGCAATGATGTAATCATTAATCAACTTAGTCTCCCGGCTCTTTAATTTGGTGTCTATCATTGTGCATTTGATCAAAACCCTGTATTCCCTGGTGGAAAAAGGAAGGGTGGGAAAACAATTGGGATCTGTCATGATTGATAAGTTAATACAGATGATCAGAGCTTCCAGCATGTTATCAACAGAGTCCTTGTCACTTTTCTGGATGGTATATTCACAGAAGTATGTACCTTGAGTTTACCAGCAACAACAGGCTTTCCTCAATATGAAGTTTATAGTTAATTGATATGATACATATAATCTGAAATTTTGCATTAGCACCTGTAGCAGAAAACAGAAATCTTTTTGATCAGACCAGATTTATGCCCCCAAGATGTGTGTGTAATGTTTTGGTCTCATTGTCAGTTATGTTAACATTGATCTCAAAGTCTGATCTCTACAAGACATAGACTTCATCACAAAGTCTGATCTCTACAAGACATAGACTTCATCACAAAGTCTGATCTCTACAAGACATAGACTTCATCACAAAGTCTGATCTCTACAAGACATAGACTTCATCACAAAGTCTGATCTCTACAAGACATAGACTTCATCACAAAGTCTGATCTCTACAAGACATAGACTTCATCACAAAGTCTGATCTCTACAAGACATAGACTTCATCACAAAGTCTGATCTCTACAAGACATAGACTTCATCACAAAGTCTGATCTCTACAAGACATAGACTTCATCACAAAGTCTGATCTCTACAAGACATAGACTTCATCACAAAGTCTGATCTCTACAAGACATAGACTTCATCACAAAGTCTGATCTCTACAAGACATAGACTTCATCACAAAGTCTGATCTCTACAAGACATAGACTTCATCACAAAGTCTGATCTCTACAAGACATAGACTTCATCACAAAGTCTGATCTCTACAAGACATAGACTTCATCACAAAGTCTGATCTCTACAAGACATAGACTTCATCACAAAGTCTGATCTCTACAAGACATAGACTTCATCACAAAGTCTGATCTCTACAAGACATAGACTTCATCACAAAGTCTGATCTCTACAAGACATAGACTTCATCACAAAGTCTGATCTCTACAAGACATAGACTTCATCACAAAGTCTGATCTCTACAAGACATAGACTTCATCACAAAGTCTGATCTCTACAAGACATAGACTTCATCACAAAGTCTGATCTCTACAAGACATAGACTTCATCACAAAGTCTGATCTCTACAAGACATAGACTTCATACTTGGTAAATTTTTAAGGTCATGGCTATATGGGGGAGGAGGGATTGAAATTTTATTTGTTTGATTAGCATAAATGAAAGATTCAGAATGTAGTAAAACATTGTATTAGTAATTTGTAAAACTAAAAATTCTAACACTGTCATGCTCTACTGTAATAATTAGTAAAGAGTATTACAATGTTCGTATTGCAGGAATTAGGAATCCTGAAGAATTGTCTGTGGTGAAATTCATGGACAAAGATGATTTGAAAAAGAACATTAAAGAACACCTGAATACAAAGAAAAAGAGAAACTCTCTGCATGATCAGATGCCATCTAGCAATGGTGTCAATCACTCCAACTCAGGAAGTTTGGATCGACTCAGTCCATTCCCCAACAGAAGTCCAGCTGGTCCATCTCCTAATGTAAGTCACTGACCGCTGGATAAGCTTTATAATTTTGTGCTACAGCAATGAATCTGGCCTGAAGATTATAAAACTTTTACCATACTCGGACTCAAACTCAGCCATGTTTGTTTTGAGTACAATTCTAAGGAAGCTTCGAAAAATCTTGAGCATGTACTCCAAATGAGTGTGAGAGTGATTTTATAAAAGTTTTATAACCCTTACTTTTGAATACGAGTACGATTTAGAGCACAGAGTTTGAGTTTGAAAACATGCTCAAAAAAAAGTTTTATAACCTTCGGCCTAGTCCATCTCCTAATGTAAGTCACTGACTGGTGGATAAGCTTTATAGTGTTGTGCAACAGCAATGAATGAATGTAATGAATTCTTCAAGGGAACAGAATTTTAAGCTTTTCTCATTCTCCCTGTAATTTTTTTTTTCCTGATAGAAATGTATAAATCTTTTAATATATATTTTCTTTTCATCAGGGGAAGTCTTTTAATTAATTTTTTTTAGGTCATTCTGGCACTTAGATCTTCACATTTGCAAATGGATAAAACAGGATTAACTTTTTAGATCACAGTAGATAGTGATACACAAAAAATGCTAAGTTTAGCAAAGATAATCTTGATGAACCGAGCACATTCTTCCTAGCTCACCTTCTTCCCTACACTAAGCAACATGCTGGGACAGAAGATAATTTTAATGCAGACTTTATATGTAATCCTCTTGCACTATCAAATTTCAACACGTGCACATTGAAATCTATATCCAATTTTCCCCCTTTTTTCAGAACACACTAGGGCGCTCACCAGGTTTTAATTCTCCTTCACCCTACAACACAATGAATGGCACAATGTCGCCAGGATCCATGTACAGTTTGTCTTTTGAAGGCGGAATGGAGTCGGCTTTGGCTAATAGCCCCCCAATACCCATGAAAGAGGCACAGCAGTATCTTCACAAACCCAAAAATCTTGTAGAAAAAGCTCGTATAAACTATGCGTAAGTAAATCATGAATAAATTGTATAGGTTTTATTCTTTAAATCCGTCTGATACTGTAAATCACTTACATTTCATGAAACTTTATTTCTGCCTTGTCAGATTTTCCATTTAGACATAATTTTTGCGACCATTTGAAATGTTCATCATTAATGTGTATATAAATATGTACAAAATAAGTCACAAGAACTGCATCATTTCACAAAGTTATGTCAGTCTTAACTTTTTGCTATTAAAAAGTGATTTACAGTATAATGAATATTGAAAGGTTTGATAATAATTTTGGATAAAAGAAAAGAGTTTTCAGCAAAATCTTATCTGTACACTGACATATTTCCCACTGTACAATGGGAGCCCTTGATTCAGTTCAGCATGCACTGAAAAATATGCAGCAGTATGCAGATGCTGCATTGAAACATTGAGTTGTGTAGCATTTGTTTGATTGACAGTTATGTGTGGTAATATACAGGTGATATATACACCTGTAGAGCCAGCCTGGTCATAACATCTCACCTGCTGCTAAAAATATTTATATCAGGCATATTGCCGGAAACTCAGATAATGACAAAAATAACTGATAAGCCAGTCTCCTTTGCCAGATCTCAAATCTAATACTTTGTAATTAAAAGATCTTTAAAGGATCCTGATTAAACAAGTAAACAAAGATATAATGGAGCTTTGAACTTCTTTTTGCAAAAATTTGCATCATTTAAAAGATATATTTTTGTCAGGGTGTATGTATTTTGAAAAATGGAGTGTAGAATTTTCTTCTTTGTAGGAGAACATGTCAGATTAAACTTTAAAGTGTTGTTGATTTCAAAGAAGTCAAAGTTCAGAGGTCATGATTTTGTGATTGCTCAAATTATTAGTATTTCCTGTTTGTAACAGAATTCTTAAGTGTACAAAAGTAGAAGAAGTGGATACATGTTCCAAAACTTTCAAGTGGATCATATGATGAAAATCTGACATGCTTAATTTTGGTCATTTAAATATTGGCATATGTGTGGTTAGCCACAATGTTACACGAAAATGTAAACATGCATAGCTAGACATATGAATCACTTGGCCTTGACCATTTATACCAAACCAAAATAACATGTAGTTAGGTTAAAAAATTTAGGTTCAACTTTACTCATAATTGGCAGACATTGAAGATATGTAGTTTCTGAACAACATATGATCTGTATTTCTTCATTGATCTGCACTTCCTCATGAACAGATTATTTCCTGGATATCTTACACTTTGTGGTTCCTTGTTAGTTTTATGTATCAGAGTTCCGACTGTCTAATGTTTCTTTGTATATACACCATTGTAACCACAAAAGTGACCATGTCCTGATGGGTTTAGGAAATCTTATTCCAGTTTTTGTTTACATACTGTAGATATAGTTTGGGGTTGTAACCTGAGTAATGGAGAAAGGTCGTAAAATGTCCATTCTGAGAAAGAACTGATCAAGTGCCATAGGCTTGAGATCAGTTCTTTCTCTCACAGAATTGACAGTTTGAGGCATTTCTCCTATTTAAATCATAGTCTCCATTGTTAACATAATGAACACTTCCTGCAAGGTCATTTAAAATAAAGTTCTTTTTCATCAGTCTTTTGTTAAAAAATAGAGATTTCCTGGCAAATATGTTTTTGAATAACTCAATCATTTTTTTCCCCAAATGTTTAGAAGGAGAAACTTTTCTTCTACACCAAACAAATATACACATAAGTTGGGAAATTTGAATCATGATAAGATGAGAATATTAAAACACTTCTGATAGTAATCTGATATATTTCATAACAACACCTCTTTCTTCTAAATTATTATTTTGAGTTACTGAATATTTTCATATCCTATATATATGATATTTGTTAGGCATCCTTTATCTTCCTCATTTAAGACAGGGATTCATACTATCATTGATCTCACTTCCTGGGACATTTGAAAAGTTTGGAAGTAAAGATATCTGTCTATCAACGGTCCATCCTGTCCCATTACATTATATTTTTGTAGAGGAGGTCCATCCTGTCCCATTACATTTCTATAGAGGTCTGTCCTGTCCCATTACATTACATTTCTGTAGAGGACAGTCTTGTCCTGTACCATTACATAACATTTCTGTAGAGGTCTGTCCTGTCCCATTACATTACATTTCTGTAGAGGAGGTCCATCCTGTCCCATTACACTACATTTCTGTAGAGGAGGTCCATCCTGTCCCATTACACTGCATTTCTGTAGAGGAGGTCCATCCTGTCCCATTACACTGCATTTCTGTAGAGGAGGTCCATCCTGTCCCATTACATTACATTTCTGTAGAGGACAGTCTTGTCCTGTACCATTACATTACATTTCTGTAGAGGAGGTCCATCCTGTCCCATTACACTGCATTTCTGTAGAGGAGGTCCATCCTGTCCCATTACATTACATTTCTGTAGAGGAGGTCTGTCCTGTCCCATTACAATACATTTCTGTAGAGGAGGTCCGTCCTGTCCCATTACATTTCATTTCTCTGGAGGAGGTCCATCCTGTCCCATTACATTACATTTCTTTAGAGGAGGTCCATCATGTCCCATTACAATACATTTCTGTAGAGGAGGTCCATCCTGTCCCATTACACTACATTTCTGTAGAGGAGGTCCATCCTGTCCCATTACATTACATTTCTGTAGAGGACAGTCTTGTCCTGTACCATTACATTACATTTCTGTAGAGGACAGTCTTGTCCTGTACCATTACATTACATTTCTGTAGAGGAGGTCCGTCCTGTCCCATTACACTACATTTTTGTAGAGGAGGTCCATCCTGTTCCATTACATTTCATTTCTGTAGAGGACAGTCTTGTCCTGTACCATTACATTACATTTCTGTAGAGGTCTGTCCTGTCCCATTACATTACATTTCTGTAGAGGAGGTCAGTCCTGTACCATTACATTACATTTCTGTAGAGGAGGTCCATCCTGTCCCATTACACTACATTTCTGTAGAGGAGGTCCATCCTGTCCCATTACACTACATTTCTGTAGAGGAGGTCCATCCTGTTCCATTACACTACATTTCTGTAGAGGAGGTCCGCCCTGTCCCATTACATTTCTGTAGAGGAGGTCCGTCCTGTCCCATTATACTACATTTCTGTAGAGGTCTGTCCTGTCCCATTACATTACATTTCTGTAGAGGACAGTCCATCCTGTCCTATTACATTACATTTCTGTAGAGGAGGTCCGTCCTGTCCCATTACATTACATTTCTGTAGAGGAGGTCCGTCCTGTCCCATTACATTACATTTCTGTAGAGGAGGTCCGTCCTGTACCATTACATTTCATTTCTCTGGAGGAGGTCCATCCTGTCCCATTACATTACATTTCTTTAGAGGAGGTCCATCATGTCCCATTACATTACATTTCTGTAGAGGACAGTCCATCCTGTCCCATTACATTACATTTCTGTAGAGGTCCGTCCTGTCCCATTACACTACATTTCTGTAGAGGTCCGTCCTGTCCCATTACATTTCATTTCTCTGGAGGAGGTCCATCCTGTCCCATTACATTACATTTCTGTAGAGGACAGTCCATCCTGTCCCATTACATTACATTTCTGTAGAGGAGGTCCGTCCTGTCCCATTACATTTCATTTCTCTGGAGGAGGTCCATCCTGTCCCATTACACTACATTTCTGTAGAGGAGGTCCATCCTGTCCCATTACACTACATTTCTGTAGAGGAGGTCCATCCTGTCCCATTACATTACATTTCTGTAGAGGTCTGTCCCGTCCCATTACATTACATTTCTGTAGAGGAGGTCTGTCCTGTACCATTACATTACATTTCTGTAGAGGAGGTCCGTCCTGTCCCATTACATTACATTTCTGTAGAGGAGGTCCATCCTGTCCCATTACATTACATTTCTGTAGAGGACAGTCCATCCTGTCCCATTACATTACATTTCTCTGGAGGAGGTCCATCCTGTCCCATTACATTACATTTCTGTAGAGGTCTGTCCCGTCCCATTACATTACATTTCTGTAGAGGAGGTCCATCCTGTCCCATTACATTACATTTCTGTAGAGGAGGTCCATCCTGTCCCATTACACTACATTTCTGTAGAGGAGGTCCATCCTGTCCCATTACACTACATTTCTGTAGAGGAGGTCCATCCTGTCCCATTACATTACATTTCTGTAGAGGATGTTTATGAAATTTTCTAAAATAATGAAAGTGCATGTACTTTTTGTAGTAATTATTTTATTTTGGACATTAGTGCTGACAAATGGATTTCTGTGGTTGGAAGCTGCATTTGGTGTTGTTTCTAATTACTGTGCTTAGTTGGATTGAAACTTTACCGTATATTCAAATATTTACATTTGTAAAAGTACATCAAAATCTGGAATGTACCTGTAAATGGCCTATTATTAGAACAAAAGGCTTTGTTCTATTCTATTCACTTCTTTCTTGGATGTAAAACTGTCCAATAAGTTCCAACTCATTGGACAGTTTTTGCTTAAGAATGGACAGGTTCCAATGTAATAGACAGTTTTTAGTCCACTCTGTCAGAAAATGGATACAAAGAAAAACAAAGGGATGATGATTGGATTGAGAAAATTATCCATCAGTCTTTCCTGCCAAAAATGTTTCAAGACAATGAATATGATTCGATCTGTTCATACATGCATAAATGTTTATTATGTCAGCCTCGGTTTACACATACATAACACAACAAACCTGTTCCATCTTGGCTACTTCTTGTCAGTTCATGGCATCATTGCTTTCATATTTTTTCTTTTTCTTTTCAGGTGGTTAGACTCATCCAGGTCTTTGATGGAACAAGGCGTCCGAGATAATAATTTCCTTCAACTGAAATTTAAATTTTATAACTACTATGATTTGAACCCCAAGGTAAATATTTGTGCAGGATTTGGTTTATGCATGTAAACACAACCAAGGTGGCATATGATATTGAAAAAGAAATTCTTAGTGTAATGGGATTACTGACTAAGTAGCTAAAAATTATGACACAAAGTTTAATGTGGTCAGGTTACATAACTGAAAGCTGGCACCAGTCCAGAGCATGCAACAGTGACTCTGGTAGTTTGTGGAGGGTTTTCTAAGTAAATAGTGGTAGGAAATGCGTACTGCTAGTTTGTGTTGATCAGTGTATCTGGGATCTTTATAGCTACCTATTGTGTATGAGAGAGCAATGTGCATAAAAAATGCAAATGTCTTTCTCAATGTAAAAAGCCCTCACACACGGAAAGTGAATGAAAGAAAACCTGTGAGTAGAGCCTAGACATGAAATGCCCATTGATATATTTGCTAGACACTGATAAATGATGACGCGCATTTTTTGGGCTTTCATAAGATGTGCAATAAAATGATAGCCAATCAGGTATTATCATTAGCCTTCAGCGCCTTGACCAATCAGATTATTTGGTGTGATCTGGTACTTATGGTGAAGAATAAATGCCTGGGCCATGAGAGAAAATGGCGTTATGATTACAGGAAATTTCACAGTAATTTCATTACACACAAAATGTTATTCTGTCAACTGACTCATTATTTTCCAACCAGCAACATAATTACATTGATTAAGTTGTTGGAGTTTTTGTAAAATGGTGACTATTTGACAGCCTTGTATGCACAGTACCTATGTGAAGAATAGTAAATATTTGATCCTGATACAACCTGAATTCTGCTTGATCTATCTCTTATCTATGGTAAAACTAGGCTAATAAATGGAATGATGGATGTGAAGATAGGATGATCAAAACATTGGGAGATAGAGAAGCATTTATGAATTTCATGTAATTCATATGAAATCAAGATGGCCTGATAAGGCAAGCAAAAACTTCAGATATTAACCAGTTCTGACAGTAAGCTCCTGGCAACCTGGGGATAAAGCTAACTGACAACTGATTATTGTAGAATTATTTTGATTGACAATCATGAAAATTTTATGTAAAAATTATACTCCAATGATTGCTAGCAAAATCACCATTTATTTTACTTCAGAGTTGAACAAATGGAAGTTTTATTTACATGATATTCCACAATACTTATATGCCAGATGAAATAGGGAAATGTATTTATCAATTGCAGTGGAAATTGTTTTTGGGGGGAGGGGGTGTCATCATATAACCCCAATACATCTATAACATAGCAGAAGACAAAGCATGCACATTGAAGATGAAGGTCAGGGGATTTGGAATTTGATAACATTCAGTGTAATGTGTTTGGAATTTCTCCAGAGCCTTGTCTCTGCACAGAATTTGAGTAATAACCCCCCATAATGAACAATACCTGCTCCTTTTGACTGAACCTATCCAATTTATATTTATGTATTGCATTTATCCATGGCATATCACTTGCATGGGTTGGTAGAGATTTTTATCCCCATCATTTTGGAATCAACTTTTAATCAATGTTAAGTACATTAAAGAATGTAAAATCCTCATAAGATCTGTTAACTGATTCGTCTAAGTAGCTGCGATAGATCATTAACAAGGGGCTGTGATAGGTCATTAACAAGGACAGGATGTTGTTGTTGAAAGACACAAGAATTTTCTTAAGTCTTTAGTGGTAAATAGCTATACACATATACTCATTGGTTACAAGTTAACAAAAATTAAACATTTGATGTCACAGAAGTTTAGGAGGGAAGATGCTACCCTCTGCATAATAAAAAAAAACAACCCAAAAAACAACAACACAAACACAAGCTCTGTTTCCAAGAAATCCCAGAGTACGTAAACAAGAGGCTTGTGAGCATGTGTGCTGAAACATAAATATTTGGGTTGTCTTGGAAACTGACATCAGGCGTGGAATAGGGAGATAAAATTCAGCTGATGGGTGATGTAACTGATTGTCAGAGAATTAACAGTGTTGCCGACCCTTCATGGAATGTGTTCACTTCTCAAATGAAGCCCTGTACTGAGCAGTGTGTGGTGCAGGCAGTCGCAAAAAACAATCTCTCTTAAATTCCACACAGAATTCACAAGAAGATGCTTAAATTCAGAAGTTCTTGCTTTTATCAATTTGCCATTGAACTCTGTTTCATACCAGGAGGCAAATACAGCAGGCATTGTACAAATACTTGACAGTCATCAATGAAGAGATCGTATTTTCTGCTTGATTCTAGAAAAACATGTCTCACTCTTCAGACTTGCTATTTGAAGAAAAAGAAGTTAAAGCATGAAATACCATTAGAATAACAAAATCAAAGGCCTTAATAAGTGGTTTTCAGTAGATCCTTACAATTACATTCTGGGCATGGTTTCCTAATACCCATAAGTAGCTGTATCCCTGAATTGTCGTATCTATGTGGTCAAGTGAACTCATTTACCACGCAATGTATGGAGAGAAGTATTTGTGTATTATCCATATGCTATATGTGTATATTATGTGTTTGTGTTTTTTATCAAGCTTTAAGCAAATTATACCATAAAACTGGATCGGACTAAAAAGTTATCAAGAAGTTATCAAACAAATTTCCTATTCATTTAATCACCGAGTCAGATATTAAATGCCCCATTCAGATATGATCACATACATTGCAAACTGAATTTAGAAAGTAAACAATAATGGCCACAGAAAGGGTGGACAGCCTGCAGGCTGATGATGGAGCTTTAATACATTCAGCAATAAGAGGAGAAGGAAGACAGCCTGACACAGAACAGACTAGGGAACACCACTTTGAGCAACGAAAATGTGAAGGAGAATTCCATGTTTAAAATGAGATCATTTTTTGATACATGTTGTAAAAAAACAAGATTGCTATCGTACCTCTTCCTCCATGATGTTTTTAATAATACTTTTCCTGTACACACCCACCATAAAAGCCCATACTTCATCGTTCACAGATAAGCATTAAAAATTGTCATACTTCATTAATATATCTTAATAATTACTCAGAAATCACTATTATCATAGTGACAAAATTTTGTTCTGGTTTCTAACATGGACAAAATACATGTACTGTTTAATATGACATGTATAGTTTTAATCTTTTGAAAATTGGGTAGACCAGAATATTTAATGTTTTTTTTCTTCCTGTAGTATGATGCTGTTAGGATTAACCAGATCTTTGAACAAGCCAAATGGAGTTTGATGTCGGAGGAAATTGAATGTACAGAAGAGGAGATGATGATGTTTGCTGCACTGCAGGTACCATAGAAACTTGACCTTGTTGTACAATGTGTATAGGAACAATTTTTAAAATCAAATATGTGCCTCACAAGTCCAATACTTGTCAACTGTTGCAAATATGTTTTTAGCAAACTACTGTTAAATCCCATATTTAACAATTATTTCAAACAAACCTTCAGCAGCCTCCTGTTTTAGAGTAGTTCATGAAGGGTTTGCTTCAAATAAACTTGACCAATGTTGTTGAGGTCAAAACTGGTTCCATAAAAAGTAGAGTGGAAAATTTGTATCGAAGTCAAGTATTTGCTTTCTTCAATGACATCTGCAAACAATATAATAGATTTTTTTTTGCTGTTTCGGTAAAGAAAAGTACACAGAATTAATAGATCTGTATGCAAGCCTCTTAGTTTCCTTGGGAACGAAATATTTACAGGTGAGCATTTTTAGTGAAGATTTGATGTAAACCATGTGATCACTTGGAAATAAATCAACCCAATACAGAGCCAAGGTTTATAGTGAGAAAATAAATCACCTTCTGTTGGCATAAGCAGATGGACTGAAAAACCAATTAATAACACCCCATCTTCTTTAGTTTAGAGTTTTGGCTGCATGTTGCTAAATATCTTCCAAAATTTTGAAAGAAAACCATATCATAAATCTGTTGTTAAAAGACAAAAAAATGCATTTAGTGAAGAGCATTTGTTAGATGGTTTCCTGGTTTTGCACTATTTTAAATCAAGTCATGACAAAGTTCCTCCTACATTTATTTTCTGCTTCATTATCTCAGTAGGGTAGGTGTTAGTCATTTTAGATTGCCAGGAAATTGGGATAAAATATCTTTAGGCCTTGAATAAATGAATAATCATGTGTTGTAATATTTATTTCGTACTTTGTTATGAAGAATACAAAGGAGACCCTAAAACAGATACATTCAGATTTTTGTAACTATTTTCTGCAGCGGTCACCAAATGGGTCTTTTCTGTCAAAAGGTATGAGCCTGGTTAAATTTGACTTCGCTTTAAGGTCACAGAAATAAGTAGTATTTGTGAAACATTAAAATAAATTGTTATTTGATAAATTAGTATTGTCTGGTAAATGAGGCAGTGAAAAGTGGAAACATTTTAATGATGGTGTATGGAGGAGTTGGAGGAGAATGATTTAATAATGTATTTCTGTCTGACTGTGGGAATGAGCACCTCCTCTCCTCCCCTAACTCCTCATTCTTGAGGGGCATGGATCTCATGAGACTCTTGGTTTGTTGGAGCTGACAGAACAGGAAAATACCCATGTCCTAGCATTGCCTTTCAATACATTTTCTTCAGCCTTTGGACAGGTCTATTTGGATCTTTCAACAAGGCAATCAACAAACTTGACTCTTGTTATTCCAGTTTCCTGTCAAATAGTGCATCAAATGTTGTCAACACATGGACTTTCTTTTTACTGTTTTAAAAGATAGAGTTAGTTAAAATGTTGTCAGAGGTTTCTATGTTTGTGAAGTTCATCTGTTTTATCCATATGCTTTTTCTCAGTATGCTTATATGGCAAGTTCTGCCTCTGACATCCCACAAAATCCTGTCACAAACCCTGATCATTTTGTGTCAACCTGCACAAATATATTTGTTTTCACCGATGAGGTACATCTTGTCCCAGCATATTTAGTTATCCTCGAGGTCCATATTGTCCCATCTCCTGATATCCTGTTGTGGCAGAACCACATTTAGCTGATCTGCCAGAATAATGCTGTTAAGGAGGTCCATACTCAGAACAGAATCAGCAGGATTTCTGTCCCACCAAGGGCTGTTTTACCAGCAGAAGATGCAAATAAATTTAGAGAAATCCAAGATCCAGAAAATTTATTGACTCGGTATCGTTAACATGGGACTTATTGGAGTCCTTCAAAACAAAGAGACTCTCAGCTACATGTAGATCTCTGGAATTCTGAGATCAACCAGAATTTTTACCCTAGTTGCCGCTCAATCAGCGAAAACAAAGCAAAAAAGACGGGCCATTGCATAGAGTATTTACAAGTTCTGCCACTATACAACAACAAAGAAACAAAAACTAAAAAAAAAAAAAAAGAAAAGTAGAAAGAATGAAAAGGAAGAAATTATATGGAAATAAAACAGTTTTACAAGACATTTTTGTTTCATTGATTACTTGAAGAAACATATTTCATTCACTTTTGATATGAATTGAAATTAATTTATGATTTCTGTTATGATGAATTCAAATTCATTGAATCATGTAATACTGGTGTACTATTTTGAGCAGCAAAATAGTAAACAAATTGCTTTTGTAGACATGATGTGGGCTTTAAATTTTATTTGTTATCAATAAAACTAGCATTTCTGTAGTGAATACTCAGAAAATGTGTTATAACATAAGGCTTAGATTAAAAAGATAATCCCCTTTCAAGAATATTATCTTTTTTCTTCAAAGTTTGAAAGGTTTTCCAGAATTGTTTTCTTGTGCTACACTCTGTAAAAAAAATTTCCTTGCTAGGGTGGTTTGCTCACTGAAGTCACTGTATCACATTTGATCCCCAGAAAATAAACACTTTTCCTGCCTACCAACCCATGGGTCGTAATTGTTGGTCACATGGGAGGAAGAAACACTATTCAAATCTAGACCTAGGGTCTTCTGTCCATTTTATAAAGGAGAGAACTCTTCTTATCTTGAGAATCTTTTATAGGTTCAGATTCAGATGCAGGTGGGACAGGCCCAGCCCAGTGATACCTCCATAATGGACCATAGTACCCCCCACATGGAGGGGGATGACATTGATGCTGATCTGTCCAACTTAGAACAGTCTTTACAAGTGTCCAACATCTCATCATCAGGGGACATAACCTCTGTACCAGAGCTGGGTGGATATGTCAAATGGTTCAAGTAAGCTACATGTTATATATGGAGTAAAGTGGAATTCAAATTAAGTGAATTGATAACTTCCAGTGAATAAAAAATCCTGAAAGTTCCTTTAAGAATTTGATATTTGCAAGTTGATTTTCTCAAAATTACCAGCGAGGGGAAAAAGAAAATACATTCAATGATTGGTTGGGGTTTTTTTTTCTAGACCCAAAAAATTCACATTGAAAAGCTACAAGAGAGCTTGGTGCGTTTGTAAGGATTTATATATTGCATTCTACAAGAGTCAAGAAGAAGCCGCTGGAAGTCCAATGATGAAAATGACCATCAAAGGTATGACTGGTGTCAGGATTAGGACAAATGAACATGCAGTGTTGCATTATGTAAAAGCATGACAAGTACATGTGCTTCAATGTGTACTTTGCAATTTGACCCCCACATACTGTGGAGTCGTTAGATTTTGTGGGGGCTCAGTGAATACTCAATGTTTATAATGTTTCAGTGTACAGAAACCATATCCATAAAGTTACATCTCAACAAAACTGTAAAACCTGGATAATCCATTAAAACCTTGACAATCCATTAAAACCTGGACAATCCATTAAAATTGGCCCCCATGAATTTAAATGCTTTCACAGTAGTATATTTTAGAAAAGTGATCTTGAGATACAGGAGGAATGGGGATTGTTTAAGCACTACAAACTAATTGATTTTCATATTGCAGGCTGTGAGGCTCACCCCGACTTGAACATCTCGCATTCTAAATATGGAATAAAGCTTTTCATCCCTTCATCTGAGGGCATGTCTGAACTGTGGCTCAGATTTGACGTGGTAAGAATGAAATAGAAGATACATGAAAAAGACATAGGTTGTCTGCCATGTTTAATGTTAGTGGATTATAAGCAAAATTTCAAACACCAAATTGCAGGTTGAAAAAGTTCACTTGGTTGAAGCTGATTTGTGAATATTTACACAACTACCATTTTTCTCTGTAAAGGTTATGTTGAAATAAGTGATGAAATTGTTTCCTCATTAAATCACGGAAGTAGGGAGGAAAACATATACATCACAGTATCAAAAAAAAAAGTCACCTTGACAAACTCTGGATTTATAAATGATTTCTATTGGATTTTTTCCTTTATATGTACGTGATATGGCAGGTTACTTTCATGCTTGAAATGCTGGATCAGATGGCAGTATTTTAATTTTTATGCCCCCGAGATTGAAGATCGGGGGGCATATTGTTTTTGTCCTGTCTGTCATTCTGTCTGAAACTTTAACCTTGCTAATAACTTTTGAACAGTAAGTGATAGAGCTTTGATATTTCACATGAGTATTCCTTGTGACCAGACCTTTCCGTGGGTACCAACATTTTTGACCCTTTGAACTTGGAGTTTGACCTATTTTTTGAAAACTTTAACCTTACTAATAACTTTTGAACAGTAAGTGATAGAGCTTTGATATTTAACATGAGTATTCCTTGTTACAAGACCTTTCCGTTGGTATTGAACCTTTTGACCTTGACATTTGACCTACTTTTAATTTTTTTTTTACATTGGTCATAACTTCTAAATGGTAAATATTAGAGCTTTCATATTGTACATGAGCACTTTTGACAAGATCTTTCTACTGGTACCAAGATATTTGCCCTTGTGACCTTGGCCATCTTCGGAATTGGCCATTATCGGGGGCATTTGTGTTTCACAAACACATCTTGTTACAGGATGGTTATACATCAGACTTGTTAGATACAAAGTATGGAATCAGAAAAACGGTTTTGATTTCCCTTTATAATTGCATCATAACTTTGATTTTTTCAGTAAATTATACCAGGTATATATTTTTAATGATAAACTGATTTTTTCAATAAATTATGTTTCTTTAATGATTGACAGGAAGATGACTATTGCAAGTGGATGGCAGCATGTAAATTAGCTTCCCAGGGCAAAACAATGGCTGACAGTTCCTATGATATGGAGGTACAGACCCTGCGGACACTCTTGAGCCGACAGACACCCACTGATGCTCCTGTGACCCCCATGCAGGTGGATATTAAGAATCCAGAGGATTACGTGGCACCTAGATTTGGCAAGAAATTAAAAGGGAAACAGGTTAGTCTTATCATTCTAATAGACTTTTGCTGTGGTTTTGTCAATTTTGTCATCAGTAGTTTTGAGCAAATTAAAGTTGGCGAATATTTCGACATTTAGTCTCAAAGTAAAAGCATGTGTTTTATACTGATAATGCTAAGGAAAGTAAAACAAATATGTAACTTACCGACTGTTGAAGTCCCATTTTAGCTCTTAAATGCACTCACTTCTCACTGCTGTATGTGAGAGGGTGGTTAATGCACTCACTTCTCACTGCTGTATGCGAGAGGGTGGTTAATGCACTCACTTCTCACTGCTGATTGTCAGTGGCTGTATGTGAGAGGGTGGTTAATGCACTCACTTCTCACTGCTGATTGTCAATGGTTGTATGTGAGAGGCTAGTTACTGCACTCACTTCTCACTGCTGTATGTGAGAGGGTGGTTACTGCTTTCACTTCTCACTGCTGTATGCGAGAGGGTGGTTACTGCACTCACTTCTCACTGCTGTATGTGAGAGGGTGGTTAATACACTCACTTCTCACTGCTGTATGTGAGAGGGTAGTTACTGCACTAACTTCTCACTGCTGTATGTGAGAGGGTGGTTAATGCACTCACTTCTCACTGCTGTATGTGAGAGGGTGGTTAATGCACTCACTTCTCACAGCTGTATGCGAGAGGGTGGTTAATGCACTCACTTCTCACTGCTGATTGTCAATGGTTGTATGTGAGAGGGTATGGTGGTTACCCATTCAGACTGAGTTTCCTCCCATGCTAATGAACACTCGCACAAATATCTCAAGCTGGTGAAAGAGTTGTAGAATTTGTTTTTTAATCATAAAGAATTAAAAAGAGTTTATACCAAACTGATGGATGCATGATATTAAACTTGTTGACATTTCTTTCAGCTGGAGAAGAGAATTCTGGATGCACATGCTAATGTACAGAACCTGCCTCTGATGGAGGCTAAGATGGCGTTTATTAAAGCTTGGCAGTCTTTGCCTGATTATGGCGTCAGTTACTTCATCGTCAAACAGAAAAATGCCAAGAAAGAGGTAAGGAATCAGTGTTTGTGAAAATTTAAATTTAAAAATTTATCATAGGTTCAATACAAGATCTTGGTTACTGTAGTTTCATCAATTTAATGGACATGAAATTTTGAGGATTTCATAGAAAACTACTCAATGTTCTCGCTGTATGAGCAAATGAGCAAAATGAAAAAAAGCAATTACAAAAAATGATGAAATCACAGTATTAATGTTTTCTTCTTATCGGGGCATCTAATTATCAACCACAATTTGGTATTTCTTTTGTGGAATTTATGACTTGAGTTAACGAAGTGTAGCCTTGTGAAGCTCTGTGCTTCATGTGAGCTTATTTTAGTGAGATTTGTATTTTAGCTCTGTGCTTCATGTGAGCTTATTTTAGTGAGATTTGTATTTTAGCTCTGTGCTTCATGTGAGCTTATTTTAGTGAGATTTGTATTTTAGCTCTGTGCTTCATGTGAGCTTATTTTAATGAGATTTGTATTTTAGCTCTGTGCTTCATGTGTGCTTATTTTAGTGAGATTTGTATTTTAGCTCCTTAGGTGCTGAGCAGATGTGCAGTGTTCAGTATATATCCATTATTGTGTGTTTTAAGCACAAATTCATGATTGTGCTAAACAGAGGGCATCGATTCTGATCATGCTAAATTTGCTATAAAGTTCACACAGTCGTTTTGTATCTTAAGTTTATCTTTATTTTGTTTAGGAACTCCTGGGAGTATCACCAAACAAAATCATGCGTATGGATATTAGTTCCGGTGATTCCATTAAAACCTGGCGGTATGGAAGTCTGAAATCATGGCACGTAAATTGGGAGGTCCGGCACGTCATTTTAGAATTTGAGGGAGAGACACTTAACTTTGCTTGTTTGAGTGCTGACTGCAAAGTGGTGCACGAGTACATTGGAGGTTACATTTTCTTGTCCATGAGATCATCAGACAAAAATCAAACTCTTAATGAAGAATTATTTCATAAACTTACTGGAGGATGGTCATAAAATTTTATTTGAAAGTGTGTTAATCTGTGATCTGCAATAGTGTGCCTAAAGTACATGTATATAAAAAAGTATGCTCTGCTGACAAAATGATCTTATATAATAAAATTTTGTTTCAAGTTACGATGAAGGGAAAATGGGGGACAAGAAAGTAAAAGATTGAGCTGTAATGGCTTGGCTCACGTTATCTGTATACATTGCATATTAACTTTCCTTTGTAATTTTCTTAGCTTTATTTCTATATTCAAGCAAACCACCTTTTCATTCTCATTATTTGCATAAAGCACCATCATCACTGTCTATTGATATTTTATGTGTATATGATGTCTGTAGAACTATTTTTCATCTTGGTTCATGGTTTGTAATATGCCAGAATGGTGTTTTCATAATGCATGCATGAAAATATTTATATTGATGACATGATCCATCAAGGTTTTTTTGTATTGTGTATTTATGCGATTATACTCAGTTACTTGTCCAGAAATGTGCTAAGCAGGCATACAATTTTATGTATTTCTTAGAAAGAGAAGAAATATTGATGTGTGAATATCTGCAAAACTTTTTACATTTTAAGCAGAAGAAATTTCAATTTTATGAGGCAGTGACTTCAGAAGTCAGGATTTTTTACAACACTGCAGGAAAAATTCCTTTAGACCCCTTTCCAACAAAATTCTTTTTACTTGAACTTATATTTCAAACCATGGATGTAAGTAACATTGTAATTCTGTGTGGCTATGTACTTCAAATTTCACAATCAATATGTTATCTTTACAACATAACTGAAAGCTGAAGAAAATTGCCAAGTTTGTTGATATTGATGGGGAAATCATAGATGTCAAACTCACTGAAGAACTTGGAACATTTTTATTTGCAGTGATAGACAACAAGTTATTCAGTGTAAGAGAGAGTTGTAATCTTTCTTGAAACCTCTGCTATTTACCAATAAAATATTGCAGTTGTCTTCAAAAGAGCATGTTATTAAAATATTGTACTGTCATGAAATTAAAAAGAAATATACATACCAAGGTGTGATTATTTTAACATGCACACATCTGTGCAGTTGAGGGACATGTGGATGATACTAGTTACAAGGTGTGATTATTTTAACATGCACACATCTGTGCAGTTGATTATTTTAATATGCACACTTCTGTGCAGTTGAGGGAAATGTGGATGATACTACATGTAGTTACAATGGTGGATCCAGAATTTCTGAAGGGGGAAGTAAAATATTAATCAAAATAGTCGGCCATTTTTGGTGCCAAATCTGGAGTTTTACTCACATTATTATGTAAATTTGTGGTGAAAAAGGAACATGAATTGTAAATTTCAGGACTCCTGCACCCCTGGGGGCCTTCAGGGTGGGGCAAAACTGTCAAATATTGACCAATTTTCAAAAATCTTCATTTCTACAACTGCATGTTAAAGAAAAACTAAATGCATTGTGATGTAGAGCAGGAAGGCCTCTACCAAGATTGTAAATTTCATGACCCTCTGGGTAGAGATTCCAACTCCAGGGAGGGGCCAAACTTGGTATATATATAGTGTATATATGTTAAACATTTAGATGATACCTTTTTTTAATGCTACCGATAGATATTAGTACGAAAAATCGCATCAAAGATGCGTATGGCCGAGTTGCAGTTTGGAAAATTATACACGCTTGCATTCACAAAGTAAAAATATGCATGTATTTAATATAGTTTATAATTATGAAGCTTTGAATGGCCACAATAGGTATTTAGTGTGATAATGACCTTGACCTTTGGATTTCAAAAGCAACATGAATCTTGAATGTCATCAGGATTTGAAGTCTGATAAACATGCACCAGCAAGCACATGTATAAAAGTTAGAGGCAAGCTCAAATCTATAGTATATAGTGAAAAAGACTTTGACCTCAAAATAAATTGGAACCTTCCTCTTTTGGATGTGATCATGTTATGCAAGTCTCACAATGATGCACCAAAAAGTATGAAAGTTAGAGACTGGACAAGCTAATTGTGGACGCTACCCGCCCGCCCAACTGGACACCCATCCTTCGCCAATTTAAAAGACAAGATTTGCTACTCTGAACTCAGCTAATAAATAGTCCTTTACCAAAATTGTAAATTTCATGATCCTTGGGGGTAAGGGTTTGGTTCCAGAGTGGAGCCAAAATTATTAGTCATTATAGTTTCCTTATCATTTGAAGTACTTCTTGAAGTTTGCTGATATGGTATAAAATCTAAATGCATATTTAGGAAAAACAGAAAAGGATGTACCAAACTTGTGAATTTTGCAACCCCGGGGTATTGACTCTAGGAAGGGTCCAAATTAGTCATATTGTGTTAATGTTACATATATTATATTATGTAAAGCCTTTCATCATTATAGATGCTTTCAAGGGCATTTAAAAAAGGATGTGTTCTTTTAAATAAAACTTATACTTGTACACTTTTGTTGAATACTGATATTCAGAACAGGAAATTTTTTTCTAGATTTTGTAGCCCTTGGGACTAGCGATACATACAACTAATCTAACGTGACCCGATAAGACCTTTGGGTCTCTTTGTTTTGCTATCCCTGCAGCTAAGGCCAATTTAACTTAATTAGTAGATTATCATCCCGGGTCACAAAAAAATATGGGGCGGATGGGAGGATTTTTTTTAATTTTTATTTCCCAGGGAAAAAAAATTATTGACAAAAGGCATCACACAAAGTGTTGATCAAGTTAACATTTAAACAATCCTTGGTAGAAGATATAAAACCAACATTCTGTGACTTTAATCATTCACTCAAGTCACTGGGAGGCAAGTTTGTTTGAAATCGTGTAATTTTTGCGAAAATAAAAAAAATCTGGGTGGGGCCCTTTTTTGAAGGTCGGGCAGGGATGATAATCTATTAATTAATTTAATTGGAATCCATGGATTACAGATCAAGTTTGAGTTTTGTTGACGTTTTTAGCTCACCTGAGCTGCAAGTTCAATTGAGCTTTTTTGATAGCCTTTAGAACAGAATAACAGATGGACATGGTAATTCATGTATACCCCCCCCCCCCCCCCCCAACTGTCTTGTTTTGGAAAGGGTTGGGTTATTTATTCTAACATTGTGGAACTTAATTTACAGTTTGTTTAATTCTTAAACACAAATTTTAAAACATCTACAATATTTTGAAGAAAATACCCATGAAAGCCCTGCCAGGCTGCGAGTGATGCAGTCTACTTGTCTTGCCCTCCATTGTTTTGAGTTATCTAGTGGATGTATGTAATCAACACATATATCAAAAGATGTCAAATTCCACTTACACGTCATAACTTTGATTTTCAACGTTTGGGCTATGTGTGTTTCCATTTACAGTCAAGACAATAACTATATCATTCGGTAAAACCAAATCTTCACATAAATTAGACCTCTATAAAATTTATCACATTTTTAGTGTAAAATCTTCACATATATTAGATCTCTATAAAATTAGTCACATTTTAAGTGATATTGGGGTGCTCAAGGTCACACACACTACAATCGAATACTTCTATTAGTTCGTGTTGGAGGGTATTGTATTTGGCAAATGCATTTATATATACCCTTCCATTTTTGGCTTACTTTTAAATTTAAGAGATTTGTTCTCGAGTTTTGTTATATTTCGTAGTCTATAAGAAAAGCAATGCACTAATTCTCTTTAAATGATTCAAGTTTTAATCACACAGAAACAATACATCAATTATACACTCATCAATAATTTTTTAATGGTTATCACATGACTTTGATGGAAATATCCCATGCAACATATAAAAATTATCAAAAATAAGCACAACAGAAAAACCTTCACAAAGGCTGAATACTGGTACATTTTGTACATGATTAATATGAAGAAAAAAAATCATTAAAATTTTCAAATGTATATTTCTCTAACTAAGTTGATTAATCTAAAAAAAAAAAACAACAACCAAAAACACACATGTAAAAGAGTACTACTTCAAAATACAATGTTGATACCAGAAAAAATATCAATAATATTGCATAACACTAGAGTTGTTTGTGTCTGACCTTAACTGCAGGCAGAACTCCGATAAAGTAGATCTTAACAGTGGCAGATCTAAATATTGATTGTGTTACATGCATGTTTTTCAATGGGGGAAAATTTACAGTCAAATACAATTTCCTCAGATTGTCGAATACTGATTTTTTATTTGAATGTCAGCGACATCAAAGGATAATTAAATAACTGAATTTTGTTGAAATCTCTATTAAATAAAACAATTTTGATTTTCTTAATTCATTATAAATAATCATACATGACGAGTATAACAAAAGGTCCATGGGCCACATCACTCACCTGAGTCACCTTTGCCCTGCTATTGTGATTTTAAAGGATTTTTTTTCAACCTTTATTCCAATGAAAATTTTTGCCTCTTATGGCCCCAACCTAGCCCCAAAGGTTCATGACATAACTAAACTTGAACTTACATAGCATGGGGATGCCTCAACACCAATATGATTAACATGACCTTGCTGTTCTGGAGAATGTCATGGTCATTAATCATGGTATGAAATGAAAGGATTTGGCATAAGAAATCTATACATAAAATATGAAAAGCTCCAGCTCAAATATTTTGCAAGATATTGACCAGGTTAGATTTTTGTAGAAGTCAAATTCTTGGATCAAGGTTACAAGGTACCAAAAGGTTTTGTCACAAGAAAAGCATATATAAAATATGAGAGCCTTATCGCACACTATTCAAAAAGTTATGGGTAAGATTAAAGTTTTGACATTTGAGCCAAACTCCAAGGTCAAGTTCACAAAGTCAAAGATCATGTATGAAATATACGGTGTTTCATCATAAGGAATCTATATGAAAATTGTGAAAGCCCACCTTGGTAGTTCAGGAGATATTGAATAGGTTAGGTTTTCTTAAAAGGTCAATCTTCAAGGTTAAAAAGTTTAGTACCAAAAAAAAAAAAATAATAAGATCTTTTCACAAGGAATATGCATTTGAAATATGAGAGCTCCATCACTTGCCATTCAAAAGTTATGAGCAAGGTTAATGTTTCAGACAGACAGGACAAAACAATATGCCCATGACAATAGTCAGGGTATAGAAGACAGACTTGAATCCACACAACTTGAGAACATTTGCATTTAGATATGATTTAGTGTGGCCCTGCTACTCTTGAAAAGAAGTTTTTAAAATAATTTCCTGTATATTCCCATCAAAAATGTTGATCTCCTATTGTGGCTCCACCCTACCACCATGGCTCCACCCTACTACCGGGCTACCACCAGGGCTCCTGAATTGAAATTGAACTACCTGAAGATACTTGCATAGCAATATGATTAATCATGGCCCTGCTGTTGTTGAGATGAAGATTTTTTAAAAATATATTTCCATGTAAAATTTGATTTGTTGTGGCTCCACACTACTACATGGGACCACAATTTGAAGAAACTTGAATCTGCACTACCTGGGAATGCTTGCATATTAACATGACTAATCATGATCCTTTTCTTCAGAAGACAATCATAAAATATTTTTCCTATATATCTGAATGTAAAACTTTGATCCCCTATTGTGGTCCTACCCTTAACACAAAAGCAATGATTTGAACAAACTTAAATCAGGAAGCTTTCATACAAATTTCAACTTTTCTGGCAAATTGATTTTTCCAGATTTTTCCAACATATTAGTAAAACTTGGATCCAATATTGTGGTCCTACCCTACCCCCGAGAGCCATGATTTGAATCTGCACTATGTCAGGAAGCTTTCATGTAAATTAAAAAAAATTCTGGCCTAGTGGTTCTTGAGATGATTATTAAATGAACCCATCCTATTTTTGCCTTTTCTTGATTATCTCCCCTTTGAAGAGGATATGGACATTCATTTGAAAAAAATTGAATCCCCTTCACCCAACGATGATTTGTACTAAGTTTGACTGAAATTAGCCCAGTGATTCTGGAGAAGATGGAAAATGTGAAAAGACAGAAGCAGGTACAGTTTCTACAGTCATGGATGATTTTAGTGGGAGTCCCAAAATCTGGCATTCAAATAAGGAATGTATAAGCAAACCCAAACTAAATTTAATTTGATCTAAAATTGCTTTGTGTTATACGACAGGAGTGTGAAGTTGGTATAAAATTGCCAAAATCAATGAAAAAATTCACAAATTCAAGGGGTTGAAATTTAAACAGTTATCAAGCTCTTTTTGAAAAAAGGTGGGAAACAGTCTTATCCATGAAAAAAGGTGGGAAACAGTCTTATCCATGAAAAAAGGTGGGAAACAGTTTTATCCATGACTTGATAACGCTATCAAATAAGCAACAACTTTCATTTAAGTTGTGATAGTATACCTGGCATATATCTAACTTACTTAAAACACAAATCAAGCTTTATTCAACAGAGAAATATTTTGGGCCTTTTTATGTACACAATCATACCTTGTTCTTTTGATTAGAAGAGCTAAAAGCTCACGTGAGCTGAAAACATTGAAGCAATTGCATAAGTATCGGTACATATATCTTCCATAAAATTCTGATTCTTACAAGCATCAAAACGAAACTAATAATACCCCCCCCCCCCTTATCAATAGATGCATCAAGTAATGATACATTAAAAATTTTGAATTTAACCATTGACTTCAACTTTAAAATCACTTAATGCCCATATGTTCAAAAACAAAACATTTTGATTTATGACTCCTTTAAGACCTGACTAGATCATACAGTACAAAGCTGTCCGGAGAATTGGCCATAGTGCTTCCTGTTTGTCCATAAAATATCTTCAACCAAATTACAGCAATCATTGCATTAAAAAAGTAATGAACTATCTTTTTTCAGGCATTGCAAACATAAGTCTCACACACAATTACATTCTGAATGCAAACCTCAAGCAAATATAGATTATGGAATCTCTGCTTACATAGATGTTCATAGTACAGTCAATTAAATCCTTTTATGAATATGTATTTCTTGAAACACATCTAGTGCCATCTGGCAATCAGCTGAATGTCTGTTGAAGTAATGATTTGGCCTCTGCTTGGTGGATCTGGCCGATTCCTATGGCTGGGGTTCCAAGCTGATCACGACCAACATACCTCAGCTGGTGAAATAATGTCACAAGTGTCAGACCAGCACGTCTTATAGATACATTGATTTATGCATATTCTATCATAAAACAAAAATACAACCTGTAATTCATTTTCCCCAATTTTTCTTTATATGGTAATTTAAACAAGAGGTACTGTGAGCAATGCTCACTAAGAATACCCCCCGCTTACCCCAATCTCCCAAAGGGTGTTGTTAATAGGTATAAATTACCTCTTTCCTGAGTGTAAAAACATGGTATGCCTTTGTAGAAGAAAATGGAAGATATAGTCCGAACAAAAATCCATGGCATAAATCTATAATTTTGACCTTGAGATCAAAGATCAAGGTCATAAAGAGGTCATGAATGTACATGACACATAGTCTCATGGTGATACACCCATGTCTTATGGTATGATTATGTCAAAACCCTATAATCAATTTTGACCTTGAGGGCAAAGTTCAAGGTCATATAGAGGTCATGAAGGAACCCGACACATCGTCTCATAGTGATACACCCATGTGTCAAATATGGTATGCCTATGTCAAAGAACAAAGAAGTCATGGCCCTGACACGAATCCATTGTAAAAACCTTTAATTTTGACCTTGAGGTCAAGGGTCAAGGTCATATAGAGGTAATGAAGGTACTCGACATATCGTCTCATGGTGATCCACCTGTGTGCCAAATATGGTATGCCTATGTCAAAGAACAAAGAAGTTATGGCCCGGACACGAATCTGCACAGACAGACGGACAGACAGAGTGATTCCTATATACCCCCCTGAACTTCGTTCACGGGGGGTATAAATATCTGTGGTCAAAACTGAAATCATGCAAATTCAAAAATGAAATAGAGCAAATTCAAAAATGGAATGAATTCATTTTCCATCTCCAGGAGACAAAATGCAAGATGTGTTTATAAACCACTTTCCCTAAGTGTGGCCACATTAAATTGTGACAAACTTGACCTTGATAAATCACCTTGAACTTTCTCAGTAACATTGCTATGACACTTACATGTCAGTTCACCAAGTATGAAGTCTTTCTGTAGTATAGTTCAGAAGATGGTTAAAAGAAGACAAAGAAATAGAGACAAATAGACATATCAAAGCAATGTGCCTCCTTTGGTATTGGGCATAAAAATAAGTAATAGTACAAATTATTTCATAAAACATACCTTTCTTCCCAATATGTTTTCAAACCTTGGAGACACAAAACTCCAGGCACCCATGTTTCTGTGCTCTTCCTGACTCCACACAAAATCTACAGAAATAATCATAAACTTCTAATCAAGTTTCGTGAACTGTTACATTTCGAGTTTGTACTACGCAAAAATAAATTTCAGGACATTCATTGAAAAGGGTTGAATTAGCTTTTTTCTGTAACAACATGAATTTGTGCACTTAAATGTAAACACAGTCACTTTGCCCTGAACACATTTGAAAAAATGTTCTACATGATTTGTACATATATTAAGTATGTTTTACAACAGGAAACTTTCACAATTTATACACCCAGCTAAACTTGTATATGTTTCTCATACAGGAAGAGGTGGTTTGCAGTGTGCCAAACAGAAAAAGTTTTGTACAGTACCTGTAGCATTTGAAAATTTATTCAGCTCTGTTTGTATCTCTGCAGCTG